>NC_051210.1:50626159-50926325 GCF_015220075.1 Falco rusticolus
GGGCTGGTCAAAGGGTTTCCCGTTGGTTCCTGGGAGAATACTAGCAGAAGCAGCTGACACAAGTGATATGTGTGCATGTGGTTTCTTTGGTATAGCTAGCACATTTATTTGTTGACAGTTAATAGTTGTCAGCTTCTTGGGCAACTCTTCCCTTGTAATTTGTAAGAAACTATAGAAAATTAAACATGGCAATGTGCTGGTTTTAATTGTAATTGGAAGGCAGAGACCGAGTACTATCTTAAATACTGACAAGGCATTTAAGATGTAATTGCAGTTATAAATGATTATTTTGTATTTAATTTTTTTCATTTTTAGTTTATTAAATGCACAGTTATATCTCCAGAGTGCATGAAATACTACTTAATCCACAGATAACTTCTGAACATTTATCTACAAAGAGGTTTCCTTTCCCGTGCTTGTGTAACAAGGCCTTACCCTGTTGTTAACGCAAATATACGAGGAAAGCTTACTATTTCCTTGTGCTCTATCTGTAGACAAACAATTCAGATATTGCGAGATCATGGGTAAAATTGTGCTTCAGAATGGAGGACTCTTCGCCTAGAATGTCTTATGATATCTGTGTCTGAACATGGGTTGCTGGAACTGCAGCTGCGCTCAGTTACAGCATGCTTTCTCAAATGGATGAGACTCAAGAGCTTTACAAGTGAAAATCAACACCCTGATTTCTCTCAGAAGGTAGTACAGAAGTGATGTTGTCAGTCAAGAACTGGCAATAACATGTTTTTTCTAAAACTAATTCCTCAAGCAGACAGGTAGCTGCATGTCACACCACCTGAAGCTTTTGTGTGGCATCTCCTAGTGAGGTCTTCATGAGATGTGTTGTGGCAATGAGTTACTCAGGTTGCAAGGGTATGGAAACTAGTGAGATTCATCTTCATGAAAAATGGTAAGGGGCACTTTACAAAGGCAAAGTACATTTCTGTTGCTACCATAGTGTCCAGTAGCAGACAGGAAATTTTTATAGCCTTGCTTCTTGTCAAACAAATGCTTTATGGAGCCCATCAGGTTCAACCTGAGGAGGAACTGCCCTTCAGTACCTTCTGGAGTCTTACTGACAGTGCTCTAATAATACCATTCCCTTATGTCTAGCAGAGTCTCAAAGTCATTGTGCTGTATAAGTCAGATAGGTAATAACTCGACGATATGTCTTCCATGCATTTGATGAAACTGCGTCTTGTACCATTGAGCTGTCTTCAGTGGGAGACTAATATGGCCATTAGATGTTTACAGGTGATGTAGCACTAGGGTGCTCTAGGCAAAAGCTCTACTAAGGTCAAAGGTCAGGTTAGTCATGTAACAAAAAAAAAAAGGGTGTGTGTGTGTGTGTGTTTAGAAAAAAAGGAAGATAATTCTTCCACTTTTATTTGTAGATTTTCTGAATCGTCCATCACCCTCTGTGGATATCACAGAGCATGGTGGCATGGACTCAGAGACAGAACTTATCCGCTATGATTGCCAGGTTCATAGATGTGGGTAGAAGACAACTGTTAAGATACTTGGTATGCGAGCAGAGGACCAAAATGTACAGAAATGGATCTTGTACATCTTCATAAAAAAATGAATTCAATTAATTGTCTCAAAACTACACTGTCATGAGTTTTTGCAGTGACAGTCTTCAACCATAGTATCAGAACTTTGCCATTACAATGGACTGGAACTGTTGAGAAGAAATGGGTGGACAGTATTTCCAAACATGCTGAATCCAATCTGACTACAATGCACTCATTGGTTGATCACCTGGTTATAATGGGGCAACATTGGGAAACACAGAGTTTCTATTGAAAAACCTGTGTTTTGGGATGCAAATACATTATTCTCCAAGTATAGTGGTTAGCTGGAATAATGTAATTTTTATTAAGCCCTGAAACATCTTTCTGAAACGCCTAACACAGCATCATATGTAGCTGTACCTAGGACATGCACAGGATTGAGATGATTTCTGGCCTTTGTTGATTTTTTCTTTGAAGATACTTTGTATTTAAGATTCCAAGGAAATTATCCAAGGATAATTATTTTATTTGGAATTTGGAATTTTAATTACAATTTTTTTTTTTTAAGACACTGCGCAAATTTAAACATAAAATATATGTTATCATATAGGCAACCTAATAGTTTATGTGAATTGTTTAATATGTATATCAGAACTGTGTTATGTTTGGCTATCTCATCTGTAGATGTTAGTGTTGCTACTTCACTATGGCATCAGAAAGATCTTTTTAACACTGGAAGTAGTGAGCTATGTGACAAGACACTGTCCTAAAATGTTACTGAAGACCTAAGGTGTGAATGTGCTGGCATTTGAGCAAATATGTGAACAGAAGTCTGAGAGAAGGATGTTTAATTACTGATTATGAATATGTTAGTAAAAACCCAGCAAGGAAATCAGGAAAAGTTAATCCTGATTGTAAGAAAGTCCATATGCATACTGTTAAATTTTCTGTTCGGGCTTCAGACCTAAGGATTAACTGAGAATGTGCACAGTGCACACAATCAGATATTAACAGTCTAACAATCTGAGTGAAGTTATGTTACAGCTATGATAGTGAATACAACTCATCTGTGGCTTTGGACACGTGAGTGGATTAATCTGTGGCAGTTCAATTAATGGTGTGAATTAAAAAGCTGGAAAATGTTACACAAATCTGAAAATCAAATTAACCTCCAATCCAACAATAGAAAAATGTATACTGGCATAAATGGGGGCTAAATTTGCCAGATCTCCATTGTGTCTGCTTCTTTCTCTCACCCATTTTCAAATGCACAGCTTGTTTATCTAACACAGCTGCGTCCGTGTAACTTGCTTGAGGTTTACGCCTCAGGCATCATCCCTCTGTTTGTGAATCCATCACATAGACATATTGATGCCCTAGTTGATGGTAACAGTTGATTTTTCACCTGTAATGCATTTGTCTTTAATAATATCTTCATGGAAAACTGGAACTAAAACCTAGAGTTTGTTTTAAATAAGGAAAAAATGAATTTATATTAAATGATGTGCCATAAATACTTGCACTTGTAATTCAAGTGGATACTGTACAAATAGATATGTAATTTCTACTCTAAAATGTCTTTTGACATAACTACAAATGTTAAAAGGAGAACAAGTCACAGAAGTTATTTCTAGCTGCAAAAGTTAAAAGGAGAACTGGTCACAGAAGGTACTTCTAGCATCCAGTTCTCAGTAAGATTGTGAATTGACAGGTTCAGAGAGCTACTTCTGACCAGAGGGTTTCCCTCTTCGCACTGAAAACTTAAAGCAGGACAAAGAACTTGAGACATCTGAGAGAACCAATGTTCTTGAACTTGTGCCACTATCATCTACCACAGTTCAGAATCTAGACCTTTATTTCAAAAGCTTTTAGTTTTGTGTTTGCAAAGAATGTGAATTGAGTATAAGCCAATGTAGCCATGTCAGTGTCACTCTGAAGACAGGTCTAGGCAATAACCGAGACAATTATGTGATCTGTTTATTTAGGACTATTTTATGAACTTAAGCTGTAAACTAACCATGATAACTCGAATATTAGTTCTGTTAACAGTTTCACTGTTCACTGCATGCAAGAAAGAGAAGTATGGATGTTTCAGAAGCTTTTTCTTATGAGTGACATTTATGTAAAGAATCTGGGCGAGTATGAGGCTGTTTTTCATAAACTCTGTTTTCAAATGTAGCACATCCAGGAAAAATACCGAAGTTTCAAGAAAATATCATGTGTACCATTTCCCGTGACAAGCTATGTCAAAGTGAGGACCTTAGTTCACATCTGAAAGACAGCTAGGATTGTTGAAGAAGAATGATATATGTAAAAGTCCCCATAGGTATGTGCTTACCTACAACTGAGGCTAGTTAAAAACTTAAATACAGGAAATTTTGGTATGGGGGGAGAAGTCAGGTCCTTAGACGTGGTACACCAGGCTCTGCCTTGTGTGTACTTATCCTTCCTATTACCTTGTTTGCTGAGCAGTAACACCTGAACAGTTACTGCAATATACAATATTTGACATTACTTCAGAATTTTTTAAAAAATGTTATGTTACAAATATGAAAACAGAAGTAAAGCCCTTGGAAAACAATAGATGTTAGAGATTGCAAAAATAAAAGCAGAATAAATCATAGAGTGCAGTCAGAAGATACTTGGTAGGATGTGACAATATGCAATAAAATTGTTAAGAGGCAGGTAACTAGGTTATAATTGCATTTAAAATCTAATGTGCAGCCAGAGTCTGAAATGTTGAAACCATAAGAATTAAACTTACTGAAGTAATGAGTTTTCTGTTTTTTTACTTCAGAGTTTTTATTCTTCTGTTTAGAGGTTGCAGACCTCAGCTTCACTGCATTGTGTCTGCACTCAGTTTTACAAGTAGGACAGATGTGGAACAATGCCTACTATTTAAGAAGACATTAAAAAAACAGAGAAGAAATAGACATGTAGACACTTGCTTGGTTACAAATCACATTGACTAAAATCACTGAGCTTCCCCCTGTATGCCAACAAGGACAGGATTTCACCCTCAGTTTGGATGAAGTAGGTGATATACCGCACTGCTGTTATGTATCGCACAGGGGAAAACATGGTTTACATGAGAATACCCTATAAGTATATTCCTTGCCTTATAACTTGGCAGGGAAGGGGTTTTCTTATTCGGAGCATATCCACAAGGACTAAGCCGGAGTCCATGTGAGCCATTGCATTCCTGTTGACCGGTATCACTAAGGAACCTTAGAAGGTGATAACATTCCTGTAAATCGTCCTGGTCTCCAGCTGTGTCCTTCTAATTCATTTGAGTCTGGCTTTGGAGACAGAGCTGCTTTTGGAAGCTGATGACACTGGCTGTTCTAATCCATAAACTGCCTGGAAGCTTCTTTCTTAGTTTTTGATAGAGGTTGGTCATTTTGGTAAGGGATTCTCAGTTGCTTTTGTGATATTGTTAGCATACCACATGAGCTAAGGCTCCTAAGGTAGCCCTGTGGTCACAGGCCAGTGACTCCATGTAGGAGCTACCAGACACCACTGAGAGGTGGTGGTCCCTCCAGCAGGTTGTGTGGACAGCTGAGCTGCCAGGGCAGGGGAGGGGGCTTGCACCTCCCCAGAAACATATTGAAAAGCCCATCCAACATAGAAAGCAGGACTTAATGACAAGAATTTCAGTGTTTTTAGAGAAAAGCTTGTCATAAGGCCCACCTGTTTTTCTGACGGTTTTCCCCACAAATGGTTCAATCTGTGTCATTGCTCCCTTACCTACAACAGAGCCTGTTTTATTGCAAGACTGAGATATCTTGAGTTGAACTCTGTAGAACTTGCAATCAGCGAGTGAGGATACTTGCCTCTCAAGTTTTGGAGTGTCTTGTGTCTTGTATGGACAATTTATTTTAGGTAACTCTTAGCAAATTTCTGCATTTAAGTTAGTTAAAATTTTCATTTTGTTCTAAGGCAGGTGGAGTCAGATTTCTTGGGACCAAGACACTTGTTTTTTAAAGGCTGGCAGGCCTTTAAAATAGAGTCCACAAAATGCAATTCCCTAAACTACTGCTAAGATAAATCTCAAAGAAAGTGGACTGACAGGTACTTAGTATATCACTGTTTGCTGTTATAGAAAGACGTAATTTGTGTTCTTGAGGGAATACCTCTGTAATAACTGAGTGGGTTCTCCACTTATGACCCCTTGGTCATGTAAACATGCAAGAAAGTGCTCAGCTAACTTTTAGGCCACATTATTATCTAGAAATTGTCTTGTATATATTCTGCCACATCTCATTTTCATTTCAAGTACACATAATAAGGGAGATCTATCTAACTGCTAAGTTTCACCTAGTGAATAAAATGTAATGTAGCATGCCAGTTATTTGGGGAAGTTGTGTTATTTGCAAAATTTTTGTCATTCCTTTAAATCCATGCTGCTTTCTTATTTTGAAGCTACTTTGACAGCTGACATTTCTGTTACTAGCGTCCTAGTAGTAACTTCTCAGCTTATGCAACTAGAAACATGAATGAAAATGTAGATACCACCCAATTTCTGTATTAGCAAGATCTTGGGATTCCAAGGCTCTTCTGTCCCCTGCTCCAACACCTCCTAAACATACAGTTATCTTTAGGGGGTGACTTTCCTTCGTTTAGAGAGGTAGTTTGTTGGCCGCTTCTCATTAGTGTGCATTTTTACTGTTATTTTTCATTGTAAGACTTTTGATTTTAGAAAGTAAAATAGTCTACTAACTGATCAATGTTCCTATGAATACAAGTTTGGTCTCCTTCTCACATTTTCTATTGTTTTCTTCTAGCTTAGTTTTAGGTGTCCTAAAGAACGAGAGTCTCCCTTGAGGGCATTTGCAAAGTCTAGTAGATCATACTGCCAGGAAGTTTCTCCTGCTATTAATTTTAAATTTCCTCCTTCTCAATTTCATTCCATTACCCTGAGTTTATACTTCCTGTACTTTCCAAGTAATTCCTTCCTCTTCTGTGTGTTTATGCTCTGCACATACTTGCAGTAATTGTCTCAGCCAGTTATTATTTCAATTACCATAGTCATGCTTACCTCTGTTAACCTTTCCTTGTATCAGTTGAATCAGGTTCTTTTTCAACCCACTTCTTTACTCAGATTATCTCAGATTTGACTCAGATCCTTCTGATATTAAGATTCCCAGTATATTTTACTTTGTATGGCTGTATTTTAAAATACCTATGATTCACAGAACACAGAATCACTTTAAGACAAATGTTAATCACCCGCTGTTGAAAAAACTATTTACTACTTGCTAATTTTTACTGCAAGTTATTTACCATTGGAGTATTTACAGTCATGCAGAAAGCCTAAGACATGTTTAAGCCCTGGATAAACATATACATTTACCAGTCAACATTGCCAAATTCAGATGTGCCTATATGCAAAATTAGCATATTATCTTGATGACCACAAGGTCATAGGCAGACTACTTCTTGTATCTATGAAATAATTGTCTTTATTATGCTCTTGACTTGCAAAGTTCCCATGATTAAACATTGCTGTGTTTTTGGTAGGCTGCTTTTGGCCAGGTGTTATGACATATGCATTATAGTATATTGCATCCTAACCCTCTCCCTCCACTCCCAAATGTGGACTATTGGTTAGACTTCCAGTATGCATAATCTCTGTGGACAACTGCGTGCAAGTCTTGGTTATGCTCCAAGCCAGTGCAGTATGGCATGTGAAAACAGAGGTTCTGCATCATTTGTTTGCTCTTAATACTTCATACATTAGGGCCTGTGCCTGGTCAGTTTAATCCTGCTGTCATGGGATTTACCGTGGTTCACAGCCACAGTGTGAACAGTAAATATATTTTGACACAATTTGATGCATGCTGCATCCAGAAAGAAAGAAACTTACCAAAAAGTACTGCTACGTAAGCATGTAATACCTATCTGAGGAGGGATATGCCTGCTGAAAATACCTCATAGAAATTCATAGCTTTGCTAGAACGGCACATTCCAAAACACAGGTGATGGGCATTCTGGAAAACCCCAAGATAGGTGGGTAGGTTCCTTAAATGCAATGTGTATATTTCACAAGCCATTCTTTTGGTTTTGTTTTGTAGCCTAACAGCAGTGGTCAAGTAGTAGGGAAAGTGCCTGGCCATTTTACTCCAGTTTTGGCACCCTCTCCCCATCACAGTGCGGTGCGACCTGTGACCCTGACCATGACAGATACTAAACCCATCACTACATCCACTGAAGGTGAGGCATCTTCACCTACAGCAACCAGTAAGTATTTCTTTAGGAAACAAAAAATGTCCATCGAAGATTCAATATGATTTCAAATTAAGGCCAGAAAAAGGCGCCTTTTCCTACTATTTGACCAAGTGAATGCTCATCATTTTAGATGGAGAGCAAATGTGATCTGACTGCAGAGCTTTTCCTCCCTAAATTTCAACCAGTTCATCATGTTTCCACATGTTTGTGACATGACAACCAAAATGTGAGGGAAAAGCCTGCATATTTGTCCACTGTTCAAGAAAAAGGAAATACGGTTGTTCATCTAAGGTGGACATTATTAAGACATTGAGAAGCACGCCCAGACAGCAAGGTTTTACAATGACTCGCAGACGGAACCCCAGAGATTGGATAATTTGCTCCTCAATGAGCTTTCCTACAGAAATCAAGCCTTGTTACAACGCATACTGAATCCGAGCTATGACAATTGCATATTGATATAGGTTGTGTCGTTTTTAGCAAAACCAACTGATTCGGCAAAGGAAAACTTTAATTCCGTGTCGTTGCTGCAATAGATGGTAGATCCATGGTTGTTTATTTTTTTTTTTAAATAACCCTAATATTGTTTTAATCTTTTTATTACTATATAGGACCATATTAATTATCCTATTATCTTCAATGGAATTGCTGTTTTGGGTATAAGAGCAAAAGTGTTACTATGTGTAGGGTAATTTCTTCTCTTGCAAATCCTCATATTATGCTTAGTGATACAGATTGTTGCTTTTTAAGTACTTTCTGTGTTTCTGTTGGCTTTGGACTTGAGATAGCCAGTGTTACCAATATTTATCAGTGGTGAAGACTTCTAGGAGACAATTCTAAATATAAACTTGGAAGAAAGCTTACCAGTCTTTAAAAATATTAATGTCTGTAGGGTCCATTACATTAAAATGACTTGCTTTAGGCCTGTTTAGTATTTGAACTGTGAATTCAGTCCCTAACTTTTAGTCTGTTGTTAACAGAGACCATAAAATGTGTGTTTCTTAGGTGTTGTACTATTTTGAATCTTTTCATTAGAATGTGAACAGAGATGAGTCTCAGATGCATAGGGGTGGCCAAGATGTAAAGGAGGAAAACTGGTTATGCCTTTATTATGAAGGGATTAGTAACTTTTGGGCAAACTGTTGTTTAAGCATAAACAAATAATTAATGGATAGATTTATGGAAGTATTTTAGCTATTCTTTTAGCGTAGCAGAAGTTTTGTTGAAAGGTAATAGAGTGTCTGTGCATCCTCCCTGGTGGCTTGTCTTACAGTTCTTACACCTTTTTAAGAACAGTCAGTTTTAGCAGCAAGCAAAATTTGCCCTAAACTTTTGATCCAGAATAGAAGACTGAGAAAAGTGAGTTCATGTACATTTTCAAGTACTCATGGTTTCATTCTGTGTCCTATTTGACATGGTCATGCCTGGCCTAAATAGCTGTCTCAGATGAAGTCAGGGTTTATAACAAAATGGCAAAAAGAACAAATACAGTGTCAGAACTGTGCTGGAATGTTTTCCAGTAATATGAGCGTATTATTCATCATTACAGGGAAGCATACCTAATTTGTTCATTGTGCTATTACTAAAGGAAAAATCTAGACTATATTTTCAAATGAAGTTGGTACCCAGTTTCTCATGTAATTCATTGGAACTTGGTTACCTGAGTTCTCTGTGAACCTGAGAACATCTTTAGATCTTTGAAATCAGGGCTCCTCATGATTCCACAGCAGTGTGCAAGTAACTTTTTGCCTAAGATCCAATGCCTGTCACTACAGCATATAAATAATAATAAAATGTATGCACAGATTTTATTTGCGTGTGCCAGTTTGTATATGAGATAGCATATAAATGCTGTATATTTGGAGTGTTACGGTTTTCAGAGCAGTGCAGGAGTCTTATCTGCTTTATAAAGCCTTTTGAAACTGGATTGGTAACTGTAAGAGCAAATAAGTGAAGCAACAGAGATTACTGATGAAGAAAGTAGCAAAAAATGAGGGGTCATGTCCTGCTGATACATGAATTGTATATGAATACATATAAACTCTATTATCAGTTAAAACAGACCTGCCACACAGAGTGCTAAAGTTAACTTCACAGGAAAACCAAGTCTAAAAATATTTTAAGGCATAGTTTTACTTTTATTTGCAGTAACTGACTGATTGGTTCAAAATATATATAGCTAAAATATGTGTGGCCAACAAGTTATTGCTATTATTCAATCTGATGAGAAGAAAACGGCAAATGATTAGCACTGCTTTTCATTCTGAAGTGGAATAGCAGAATTGTTTGGAATGAGAAAGAACAGCAGGCTTTGCAAATATTTGGGGAGTCCTGTGACCTCCACCAAAATTTCCATCTAGTAACTGATTTTTATTACGGTTTTTCAGTAAAACCTGTTTACTGTATAATTTAATGGATTTAATTTGCTTGTATTTGCTGTGTGACTATAATACTAACAGGCCAATTCAGTAAGTACTCCCATCTAGCTCCTCACTGGCATCCTCGTTTATGTCTGTTCAATTTCAGTAGTTTTGTTTTGTCTGCCAGCATGTTTCCAGGTTGTGATGCTACAAATTGCAGTGTGGACATGTCCATGCTGGGAAGCAGAGTAAGATCACCTACCTCTCATGTCATAAGTGCCACCAAAAGCCATGAGGCAGTAATGGTTTTTAGGGATTACTGACAAAGACCAGGTGGGAATGTGACCTACAAGTGAAGGATCTACATCCTGTAACTAATCCCAGCATCACCTACTGTTCCCTTTCTCCTCGGAAATTGATTTCTTTAATCTCTAGCAGGCAGTAAGAAACTTCCTTAAATTGTCCCCCTGGGAAAATATGTGTCCTGATGCATAGGCGAGTAGAATATTTAATATTATATTGCACAGTAAAAATTACTTTCCTTCTCCTGAAAATACTAATCAGATTGCATCCTATTTCCAAAGGCCTGTAAAGATTCATTTTGTGCCACATAGGAAACTGAACTTTTGATTCCAGTTTTTGTTCTTTTACAGTTTTGATGATGGGCCTTCATGGCAGTAAGAATGATAAGTGTGCACTAATATTTTCTCTTAACATTGTAATCTCAGTGATTTCACTGGTGCCTTAGATGGGTGTAATGGAAATGAGAATTTGTCTCATGATACCTTCAAACACATACCTTATTAAATCGCTTTAAAAAAATTAATGTATTAATCAGAGGAACTTTTATTTAACAAAAAGTATCATTATGATTTACACGTGCAGCTTCCATTGAAGTTTATAGGAATTTACGTATGCCTTTCCAAATCTGGTCCAATTTTTCTTTTGCATTCTATTAATGTTTAAATAAAGGAGAAACACAGACACATCCTATATATTGCAAAATCATAACTCTGGATCTCATATTTGTACTGTACCTGCACAGGGTAATAGTTATGGTAGGTTGGTATTTTTATCAATCTGTTTTGTTCTTCCTTAATCAGCCTACACAGCCTCAGGCACATCCCAAGCCAATCGATATGTGGGACTAAGCCCAAGAGACCCATCCTTCCTACACCAGCAACAGGTGGGCAAGTTTCACATAGGTGTAATGATATAGAGAAGCTTTTGCAATATTACCTTCCTACATGCTGCCACTGTTATCTTCAATTAGACTGGGATCCTAATGGTTTCAGTAGTTGTCATCTGAAGATGAAGTTTTTTCAAAGCAAAAGTGAACCCTTTAAGAAACATCAATTTAGCATATGCTTTATTTCTTAGATTTGTGCCATCTTAAGGAACTTCTAATCATAATTCTTCCAATTATTTTATCTTTCAAGAGATCATGCATGTAATCTTTAATAGGATTTTAGGAAAGAGAATGAGGTGTATAAGGAACAAACTACTAATTTGAAAATCAGTTTAAAAAGTAAGCAAAATTTCCAAAGCATAAAGTCCAGCTTAATATTTTCAATCTGTTTTGGTTTTTTGTCTGCCCAGATGTTTAAGCCTACATGTCTTCATTTTCATTCTAGAAGATGAGTTATAAAACCAAATTCTCAGTGCAACACATAATCATTTCTATTTTAATATGTTTAAACTGGTCTGCTGATTTCAAACCTGATAAAACCACGTTTTTGTTCTAGTTTCTTAAATCATTTATGTTTCAAGTAGCATTTTAAATTTCACATCTCATTAATGCTGTAAATTTAATGCAAATGAAGTGTTTACCCAAACTGTGAAAATATACGGCTGAGATTAATGATGGTTTACAAACAAATTAGCTGCAGTCAGTAGCAAGGCCATGTATGTACAGAAATGCTACATTGCTAGTAACAGGAATGAATTCAGACCCTTTAGAACTTTAACATATTTTATGATGTGTGTTTGTGTTGCTTCTAGATCGTAACAGTAGAAGACTTTGAAATTAACAGCATGTAAAATGTTACAAGGAAAAAAGCTGAATGTGGCAGTAAGAAAAGGGCTGTTAAATAGTCCTTGGTATTTATTGTGCTGTATTTTTTCTCAGGATTGGGTTTCTGTCAACAGTTGGTACACATGTCTGTTTCATTTTCTAGTAAAACCTACCTGTTCTGTGTTTGCTGAGATATAGGTAAATTGTGCTTCATCTGGAACTCCCTATCCCTACCCACTCCCAGGGCAAGGTGGCAGTATGTCCGTTTTAAAGGTCACCACATGCAGAGTTCAGAGAAAATCGTAAAGATGTTCGTTTATTCAAGATAGTTGATTCTTTGCCAACTTTTTTTTTAACCAGTGAGACCTAACTGGAAACATCTGTACACTTCTATGAAAATACCAAATGACAATTAGTGGTTTTGCTAACCATACATTTTTCAGTAAATTTTCTGGTGTACTGCTTTTTTTTAAACCTCTCAAAGGTTGTATTTTGCAATGTGTTATAATTACTATAACATGGTTCTTTTAAAAAGACATAACAGTATATATTTATTGTATTTTAAAACACACACAAAGTCTCTTCATTTAAACACAGTGCCCGTAATTTCTGGATTTCTTTTCATGCAATGTTTTTACATAGTATCCTTTGAAAAGTCTCTGACATCCAGTTAATTTAGGGATGTGCAATAAGATTCTTTTTTTTTTTCCACTACGTGTTTTTAGACACAGTTTTTTCTGCAACTTTGCTACTATTTAAGCCAACTGGACCTTCTTCCAAGTTCATTGAAAGAGTTACAGACTTCTTGTCAGATGCCAGAAGGTAGTGGCAGCACACTTAAATTTTCTCTTTGCTGAGTTTATGACAAGTAAATCACAAACTTCATATCTCATGCATCTTCTATATACCCTTGGCTTTGTGTAGGTGGAAATTTGGAGATTTCAGCAGTATCATAGGAACACAAAAGTGAGAAGGATCTCAAGGGTCATCACAGCCTTTGGTGTTTACATGCACTGTGTTCTATATTCCCTTTCATGGTAAAACGGGTGGCCAGATGGCTTAAGGGGAAGGGGAAAATAAATTAGGTCTCACATACACTTCATAAACAGAAAAAAATCTTCAATGCCACTGTGTGAAACCAATGTTCTTCTTTCTAAAGTGTATTGCTTCGTAGTCTCCTTATATTGATTCAAGAGCGTCAGTTGATGACCAGTGAGCTATGTAGTAAATTTAAAAATTGTGTCATATTTTAATCTTTGCTGTGACTTCTCTATTCTTTTCTAGCTTATGCAGTGGACATATGTGTAGGCTTGCCTGAGTGTGTTTGCAGGTGTGTGTGTGTGTGTATTATGCATACAAATACATACAAAATTAAGGAACAGTATGTACTGCTGAAAGCATTTGAAAGAGCAGAATACTTGAACACCAAAGCTTTTTCAGTTGGATAAATATGAATATATAAGTGCATATATATAAAAGTTTCTAATTAATTAGTTGCCTTCACTCACTTAAATCCTAAAGGCATCTCTGAGATGACAGTGCAGTATATATATGTATTACCCACAAAGTGAGGTAGAGCACTGAGATTGTCTAAACAACTTTAACAGAGCAAAGGTTATCCTTGGTAAGGCAGAAATGAGATTGATTTACTATGTCCTTTCATTACTTTACAACAATTTAAAGGAGACCACTCTTCTTGTGTCAGATTTTAAATGCATTTGGTTTAAAGCAGCCCATGATGAATGAAAAGAAAAATCAAGGGGTACATGAAATAAAGGCAATCAATCAATTCGTATTAGTGGAGAGAAATTCTAAATTAGAAAGCCAATGGTTTTAGTTCCAGAGAGGTCTTTTAAACATTCACCATACCCTATAATGCCCATTGACCCCTCAAGAATAAATATTGTCACCGGTACATTTTTTACTTCATTGGAGGCGTCTTTATGAAGATTTATTCTCTCTGGTTATGAGAAATATTGGCATGTACCATTGAGTACTTCTTGTTGATGTTAAAAAGAACTGTTATGTAGCCTGTTTAAATTACAGTGACGACAATAAATGTAGAAGTTATACACGTGTTTTGCAACACGCACTTACATGGAGTCTTTTGACAAAGTGATAGTTTGCTAGGACTTCCAGTAAAGAATTTATAGCACAACCTACCCACAATGCTCACATTTAGATGGGAAACACTGAATACAACTTCGAAAGTGTATGGTAGCACCAATGGGAGCAGTTTTGTTTTTTTTTTTTTTGATCTGGATACTGTGAAAAATATGCTGTTACATGCATTACTTAGTGTGTTACATTCATAGTTACGATGACAAGGTTCTAATGAGGAATTAAAACCATGCAGTCCACTTTTTTTCTGCAACTGCTGATGGGTTTTGCTGTTACCTGTGTTGAAATGCCAGGTGTTTCTGTACTGTAATATGAATAATTACAAAACATATCTCTTCCTTCAGTGGCATCTAGAGAGTCACATATATCATATCATTTTGTTGTAAAAAAGTCATGTCAGCCACCTGCCAACTGTCTATTACAAATTGTTAATGACTGCTTGGTTTGCTTTTCTTGATTCAGCATCAGCTGCTGAGAGTTGTTGGGCATTGATAATGAAACTGCAGGGAAGGCACCATAGGAAAGAGCAAGGAAAGTGGTAACAGCTAGTACCTGAGTGAGAGTTTTTCTTAATTTGACTGTTGGTGTTTGGTGAGATTATTTTATGAAGTCCAATCTAGTATTCGGTGGTCATCATCTGTGCTGAGAAACATCTTAAATGAGTCATGCGTAAAAGAAAGGTTGGATAATCTTCATAAATATATAGAGGCACCTTCTTTCCCCTTTCTGTGATTTGCAGCCACTGAAGATCTGTGGTTTCTAAGCCTAGACTAGAGGAAAAAGCAACAGTTTAAGGAAACTCAATCAATTCAATATTCTACAAGTGGACACAGTCCCTTGCCAGATTCTAGTTGTGTCTCCATTCTTTTGGCTGAATAATTTTAAATTGAGAGATCATTAGTTCACTAACAAAGTCTTAATGACCGGAATTCTTATCGTTATATGACAGCATTTCTGTAGCCTCCTTGTGTTACTGTTTTTGACTTCATGAATTTATTATGTTCTGGAAATGACAGACACTTAGAGACAGGTTGATGTTGGTTTTGGCTATAAAGCTATAATGTTTCCAGAAATACTAGTCATGCACTTTACCTGTGTAAACAATATAAACAGTTACGGTTGGATGGATAGTCGGATGGATGGTTGGATGGATGGATGGATGCATGGATAGACAGATGGATGGATAGACATTTGTATTTATTGCAAATAGAGGTGAATGGTTTCACAAATAAAAATACTTCTGTTGGAATGAATGAAGTAACTTACCAGCTTGCTTTCTTGGCCATTTATTTAACCTTAATGCACCTTGCAGCCTTGTATGGGTGATTCTAGTTTTAATTAGAAAATATAAATAAACGGGATAGCTGTTGAGGTCTGTGAAGACAATGACTTCTAGAACTTTCCTGTCTGTTACAGTAAGCTGTGCTAACTAATGCTGGCCCATTTACACAGGAGCTAGTGAACCCTTCCAGTCTTTGCACTGATTAATACAATGGCATAATTTTCAGTAGAGCTTAGAGTTTCTGGGTGTGGTGTGTGGTATGTACGATTTTCACACAGCTTTGACATTTATGAGTGAGACGTTTGCTGTGAACGTAGTAATAAGAAACACTTCAGGTCTCTAAAATGTGAAATCAGAAAATTGTAGATAGCTTTTTATTTCCTACACATCAATCTGCCCTGTGTCTTTGGTAGGAAGTTGTTCTTACCAGATGCATCCTTTAGTTAATGAATTGCGCAGTTCAAAATGGAGTTCTGTTCATACCATTCATCATGGAAATTGTGAACTGAAATGCCCACTGAATACAGAGTATCTGTTCGCAAAATGTTTGGGGTGGATGTTGCTTTTGCTTTCAACAGCAGACTGAAAGACGAACAGAAGTCGACTCTTAAACAGAACTTCTCAGTAAAGCCAGGAAACAGGTTATCAACACTTAGGCTGTTCTTATTGTGTCCCTTATCATAATTGACCATTTGACGTAAAACTGGGTCATATGACAACCAGGGAGGTATGTAAATGGATAAGAGGTCACCTTTCACATATGCTTGCTTGAAAGGAAACACATTTAAAGGAAGTTTCAGTCAAAACAATGACAATATGCAAATGTTAAGTTTTATGGGTTTTTCTCAACTAACACAAGCTATAGCACAGTCTCCTATTACACTTTCCAAAATACATATCTACTTTCACAAGGGATCACAGAAGTTTGAAATTAATGTTAGTCTTCAACTCTTTAAATAAAATAATACAAAATCTGCTTAAAATTTAACCCACAAAAATTATTCAGACTATGATTAAAGATTGAGCTCTTGACTATGTGTTTTCAATGCACGTAGGATTCGTATACCTAAAACTCTGCAGGATGGTTGCGCTTGGAAGGTGCCCAGTTTAAACTGAAAAAGCAACTATAGAGAAATCCAGCTCTTGGGTAGAACTTCACACCAGTACCTCTCACAGCACTGGGAAGTGCAAACCAGAATCACTTTCCTGGTGTTTTACAGAGGGCAGAACAGGAGCAGGAAGGTGGATGACTTTTAGGCAGGTGGAAGAGTTAGAAGAAGCATTTGTTCCACTGCTCTGCTTCTGCCTGGACCTTTAGTGCCTTCCCATGACACAGCTGAAGCAGGCAAAGGAGTTGCCTGCTTTCCCTGGAGAAGCACTTACAGGGGCTTTGTGCTCTCTGCCACTTCATGGGTGTAGCAGTGGGGACATACCACAGGGATGAGAGGCTGCTGCAGCTCAGGGAGCAGCTGGGCGGCCTGTGAGGCTTCCCCACCTGCTGCAAGGCTGGGCATCCTTTTCCACTTCAGAACACAGACCCATGTTCTTTCTCTGTGTGTGTAGGTGAGAGATAAATAAAAAAATCATTGGTGAAGTTTTGTGGATAGAAGGTGTTATTGAAGTGGGGTCCACACGGCTTGCCTTGCTGGAAATGACAAAGCCATGGGACTGAAGAGCAGGCTCTGCAACAGGCTTCTAGGAAAGAGTTTTTACCATGTCACATGCCAAATCAGGTAGTTTATTTTGCATTCATAGCCTATCTCTGAGAAAGTAGTGTTTTTCAGCATCTATTAAGTGTCTCTTGAGGACTGTTTCTTAAATCCCTCCACTGAGGATTTCAAGTTTCCTCAGGTCGCCTTCAAACAGTTCCCTGCTTCTCCCTCTCACGTGTTCTGCAGAGAAACGCTTTTAGGCGGCTTACTGTGGGTGGGAGGGAATGAGCCTTCTTGTCTCCAGCTAACACTGCGGTATAAGGACTATAACCTGCCAGAAAGCTTTCAGCATGCTCCAGACAACGTATAGCACACAAAATAATGTACTAAAGTGCCCTACGTACTCCCAAAGCTTGGTACTCCTGTCAGGTCTGTCCCCCAGGCTTTCCCTACTGGGCTGTCTGGACTTTCTCCAAGGGCAATATTCCTGCTGCTGCTGTGAACAGACCGCTTCCATCAAATGGAGCCAGGGCCCGTATAGCTCTTTTAAGATTCTCCAGCCTTTTTACCAAGAAAGTACTCAACATATGTGAAGGATGCAGACGCAGACTTTGAAAGTGATCCTTCTACATACTTTTCAAAGTGTATTTCTAAATCTTAGATATCCTGATCTCTAAGCAGGAGTGATTTGGGAGAGGAAACTTTATGTGAGGCAAAAAAAAAAATATTTTCCTGGCAGGTTAGTTTTTAAAGTCAATATGACAGCTATGTGAGCCTGCTGAGGAGTGTGGAACAATAGTTTCTAACATTGGGAAGGTGATTTTCAGTACAGCTGATGCAGTCCTGAGCCCATCACAGAACCTGCAGTTCTTCAAGGTGTCACTACTGCAAGTATGGCACAGTTAGGTGGTGCAGTGAATAGCACTACAGTTTACACTAATTATAAGTCTGGTGTAGCATGATTCTTCTTACACATATGCGTGTATGTGACTACAACTTATATATAAAATGCACATGTTCTATTATTACCATTACAGTATTTAAATGTAAGTGTATTGAGGTATATATGACTATATAATATGAAGTATGTCATTGCTAACATTCATGAAATAGGTTTGAAAAGCTCTTTGTGGAGCTTTCTTAATGATAAATTTATCACATTAGTTGTACACGTGGAAAGTTTTCATACAGACTGTCTGAAGAATATACTGATTTAGTGCAGAAGCTGATTCACTAATGTGTAATGTGTCAGTCCCTTACTGTTTTCCCCAAATGGCAAATGCAATCAGGTTCTATAGCAAGCTAAGTGTTTGCCAGATTTTTGAGCTAGACCTAAGCGCATAAAATCATTTTGTAACACTAAGTTTGTGATTTTAGCATTTTTTATGGCTCTAATCAGCTAAAGGGCTTTTATTTGTAGATTTCATATTTTATGAAAGAAGAAAAGAAGAGGGGGGTTAACTTTTCAGTCTTGTGTTTCAGCTGGAAGTGAGTTTTTATACCTAAGTTATAAAGATTTAAATTATGCATCTCTATTGAAGATTATGACATTCTTGAGAATTATAGGAGAAATAAATCTACTGTACACTGAGTAAACGAGCTAACATATTTTACTGTCTTCAATATTAAAATCAGGTTTACAATACTGTTTTGTGTAGTGACGAAACCAAATATTTACTTACTCCTTTCTTTAAACATATTTAATGTATTATTCACAGTTACCTCTAGCAAACTTTTTGACTGCATGTTTCCTTTTCTGGTTAATTTCATGTGGTTTAGTCATGCTTTTAATGGCCTTTAGAAGGTCCTTTGGAGTTCTTTAGATAACAAACAAGAAACAATCCTTATGAAAACACCAGACACTAACACTTCCATTTCTCAGACCTTAATAGCAGGAAGCTTATGAGTCTTAACAGTCAGACAGGGTCAGGTTTGCAATATTGTCTTGTCCTCAGCATTTGTATTTTTCAGGAAAAGACTGCAATTAATTGTGCTCCTGTGCAAATAGTTTATTGTAGATTGTTTGTTGTAGCCTGTGCTATCTAAAGACTGTGAAATATGGATAGAGAAAACTGAAATACACAGAATGCAATTAAACTCAGCAACAACATTATCTTCAATTTAGAGTGCTGTATCATACGCAGTGGTATAGCACTTTATATACAGCATGACTATACAGAGGTCAAAATGTATGTTTCTTCACAGGCCAGATAAGTTCACTTTCTTAAACTTAAAAATAAGCAGTATATAATTTCAATAAATCTGCTAACACTATAGAGCAGCTGTTAAATAAACAGAGCTATACAGGGTTGCTTGAACAATCTGTGAAGGCAGAACTGATGATTTGAGGATCTGGGAAGAATTTGTTTCAGCAAACATTTAGTACATTCCTTATTATATTAAAATACAATAAAGTATTTTAAATGCTATTATTCTTAGACTAAAGCAAGATTAGGTCATTTTATCACCTCCTGCTAAGTAATACCACTTTCAGTAACACTAGATTAATAAACTTCATTTACAAAATACCTTTACCCTTCTTAAATAGCAAGATAAGGACATACTGTTTGTTTAATTTGAGCAAATTTTCTATAAATTGCATGTCTTCTATGTTTCACGAAATGCATGCTACAAGATATTGATTATATTTGACCTTTACTTAATACACATTATATAGAGCATTGCTTAGAGAAAACAGCATTTTTATTTCCTTTCTTAAAGTATCTTGCTATTGAATATTAACATTTCCTTTTATTCCAGCTCAGTTTGTAATCTAATAATGGCTAATTGTTATGTGCTAAACACTAGTTACTCTTTTATGCTTTATTAAAAGAGGAGCATATTAAAGTAGCATTATCTTAAGCAAATCTATAGGCATTTATTTCTCAGAATAAGTTTGTTTGTTTTATTTTTTAAAGTTACTTCTTCAGAAAGTAAGGCTTTTGCCATGTACAGTACTAGTTTGCATGTATTCATTTAAGTACTAAAAACTGTAGTACTGCTCGATCCATATCTGACTGCTAGGTTTCAATTGACAGCTGAGAATTTGTGACTGGACCATGAATCAAAACGGCAGGCATTTATACCCCAGTGCCAGTGAGGATACATTGGGAATTACTTGGCAAAGGTAACATTTTAATTATTTCCACCTCTACACCACCTCTAAAAAAGTTGCATTGAGCTACAGTATCTGTTTTAGTGGGCTTCCAGAGGAATATGTGATAGGATTTGATCAAAACACGCGTGTAACATGTCTCACATACATATTCAGGTTGTCTTTAGCGTACGCTGAATTTAGAAACTACCTTATTTAAGCACCTGGAATGACAATGCTTTACTGTCAAATGCAGAAGGTTTGTAAATTGAAGGGAATAGTGATCTTAGGCTTTAAAATTGAAAATGTTGTTTGCAGAATTAAACATTATGTCTTGGGTGGCTCATTAGTTAACACAAAGAAAATGGTGCTGTTGGAGGTATAGATAAGTATAATAATAAATGTCTGAGGTGGTGGTAGTTTTGGACAATGAATAACCATACTAGTCATAGAGTTTTTTTCTGACTAATTGGCTGATGTAGATTTAGGTCACTAACATGTACCTGAAGGTAAGATATAAACCATGTAATTTCTCAGCTAGATAACAGAATAATTGATTTACACAAAATTGATTTATACAAAATTGATTTACACAAATAATGATTTACATAAAAGAGAGTTTTATTCTGTATGAAAAAAAGCAAATAATAAATAAAACCAATTAACCTTTGTTACATTAAAAATTACTCATTATCTTTTACATATCTTGGTATATAATGAATTATGGTAACTGTAGAGGGGTGTGTGTCTAAATAGGTGTGTAAACAAATTGGCACAGTTGTGATATGTCAGTTTTTCACCTTTTTCATGTGCAGGATTATCTGCAACACTCAACAGTTAATGGGGGTTGTACATGTAAAGCCTGCAGGCTGGGAGCCTGTCAGATGAAATATTAGCTACTCACTCTCAAAATAATTTTAAATACTTCTTGAACGTTTGTGTGCACATTAAAGTACACGTACTTATGAGTAGTTTAAGTATGTGTGTGAATTTGAGTGTGTGTATGTGTTAGGTACAAAATTACTTTGGTGCACTGTATTGTAATGTGGTTTACTAGGAGGTTTGGTTTTTTTCAGTATCAACTTGGAAGGTTAATTATGGAATTGGAAAATCAGTGCTATTTACAAATCTGAAGTTTAAATACCTTGAATATTTTTGCCTTACTTTTCCTTTTTGCAAATTTTCTGAAATAATATTTTAAATCTGGAGGAACTGTGGTGGAAAAACAAGGTGTTGTCATTTTTTCCCTTATAGATTAATTGGCACAATGGAAAATTAGCTAATGGATTCATCTCATCTCCTCAGAGGCTGTGATTTATGTTATAAATCCCCATCATGCAGTAATTGCCACAGTTTTCAATGTACTGCCAAGAGTGAATCCAAACTGAGCTAGTATAGCACAGAGAGGGTGATTTATTCTCCCACTACAAAGGGTGTTGCTAACAGGCTAAAGGGTTTTCCCAAGAGGAGTTAGGAAATTATACCACAACTGCCTATCTAGGAATATCCTTCAATGCTTTCTATCAGTCATCACTTGAGCCCTTTCTAAAGTAGTGCCAGTTCATACCAGCTGAAGCACTCTCTCAGTGTTTGCTGAATTCTCTTTTTCAGTACTCGGCACACAAGACCCCTGGGTATAAATTATGAAAAGAAAGGAAAGGGGGAAAAAGATTCCTAGCCAATGACCAAGGAAACTTTGGTGATGCATATAATAAGCACCCTCCATGATCCACTCACCTTCATAGACAAAACTGGTTTGCAGGTTGCTCCCAGAGTTCTGCCTGGCAGTTTGACCCAACAAGCACACAAAAGTGCTGCCAGGTGAGCTTGGGCACAAATTTGCTATGAGCATCTCTTTAGAGGCCTAGGATACACTACTTGGCCTTGAGTTAAACACAGCCTTGGAAGACAAAGAGACAAACTGTTTGTTCTCCCGAAGTTAGATGGCTTTTAGGATTTGAGCTTTGCAATAATACCACATTATTCACATCCCTTGCAGGTAAGACTGTAAGAGAAATGATACCTGCTCAGGCTAAGGAGCCCTTCTAACACTAAAAAAAGAATGTACTGGAAAAGAAATTGTTTCTTGTTGGCAAAGAAATATATTCTAGTCCAGCCAGTAAAGTTTTTGCCCACAAAGTGATTTGGTAAATGTTTGTATGATTTCCTCAAATCTGCAGTGCTCATTTTGATGGTACTTGATCTGACCTTTTACAGCACGCTTTTATGGTTGTTTTAGGTATACTGATTTTTCAGAAATGTCATTGATCTTAAGAAGGTAAAAAAGTTGGCAGTGCCTCAGTGTTAGCTGTCCTGTCTCAACAGAAATCAGGTAGCAGAGCAGGCCAAGCTGAAAGCTTTGCCATGGAGTGTTGCTGGTGAAACAGACGCTGGAAACTTGGGCAGAGTGAATGATGATAAAGCCTCAGTTATTTCTGTGTTCTTTGCCTTATAAGTAGCTGCCTGTCATACCTGGTAGTAGATATTATGCATAGATTTTAAATTATGATATGTAGATTTCAAAATATATTTTCTGGGTTTTTCTTTCCTTATAAAATTATGTATCTGTTGGCATTTGAAGACCCAGTATAAGACAGTAGTGGTCCATATGCAACAGACTGAACTTTGGAAGAAAAAAAAGGAAAAAAAAAAAGAAAGAGGCTATGAATAATACCAGATCAGAAAAAGAAACAAACCCAAACTGCAAAGCTTTAAGTCATCAATGCACCATTTTCTTCAAAACCAGAAGACTTTCAGGGCATACTGATAATAAAAACTAGATTAATACTTTCCTTAGCTGAATTAAACTTTCTAGTATCTTTAATGGAAATACTTATATAAAACATGCTATGAGCATTCTGAAAAAAAGGGAAAAAACCCCAGTTATTTGGTACGGTATTTGGCAGTAGTAATTTTTATTTTGCTCCTGATACCCTAACCATGTACAGTTATATGTTTTTGTTGCTTGTATTAGCATTTGTGGTAAATATTTTATTATGTCTGCTGAATTTTGAACAACATTTAAGCACATCATTGGAATGACATTCTCAAGTTCTTTTAAGACCATTTAGGTCAATTTTTTGATGTACATATGAAGAAGATACTAAGACTCCATTAAATTAAAACCAACCTTCTTTTTTCATAACTACGATTCTGTGGTGTTTTCCTAGAGACAGAAGGTGAGGGGAAACTGTGAAAATCTGAAAATCTGTAGGGCTCAATTAGGAAAGTACAGTCTCAGTTGCTACGTGAGAGCAAGAACATATGCAACAAGTAAACTTAAGACATGAATGAGTGAGAGTGAGACAAAGTGTGTGTGTAAGTCTGATAACATGAGCTTGATCCTGAATCAGCCACTCATTATGCCGCTATTAATTCCAATGGGACCACTCATAAAAGCTGGCACGATGGGTCTTTTTTAGAGCATTTTGAGTGTTCACATCTTTCACAGACTGTAAACAAATTTTCATTGCCCAAGTGTATCTTTTAACTTTGTTATTGCCAAATATATTTTTATTCCCAACTATTGTTATGTACATTCATTTTTTCAACACTTTCTGTGTTATTTTTATGGGTTAACTGTTAGTTTAACATTACATTTACACTACTCAGGCAAGTGTACTATGTTAGCATTTCCTGCTTTCTGTCTTTTATCTTGACACATAAGCATAGTACAACAGCTTGTTTGTTCCTGAAGGTGCTGAGGGGGAGCTGTGTTCTCAGCATGCTGAATTTCCTTCTCAACTCTAGCTGTAGGGATATTCAGCTTTCCAAGCATCATTTTTTCCACCCAGCACCACTCTGGGTTTATGATAATAATGCTGATAAGGAAGGCAAATGGGATAATCTCTGATTTGTGAAAGCAGTAGAAGGGAAATTGAGAATGGGTGCAGGTTGTCTTTGTAGCACAGTACCTCATCTGTTTGGTATTGAGTGAAGGCATAGCTGAAGTAACACAGCCAGCAGCATTCCTGTGGCAAGCACATTCTGGCAAACAGAGACACCTGTTTGAGCAATGGTTCATACCCTCTGCCCCCCAGCCCCATTCCCCTGGGGTGACATTTTGGAATAGAAGTATTAATTCATTACAGTTTAAGAATAAAAATGCTGAAGTATACCCATTGTAAAAGTATCATAGGAAAAAACCCTAATGATTTCTGGTCTTTATCAATTTAAATTGCTAACTCTAATAGTTTTGTCCAACTCTGTAATGCAGAAAGATGTGCAGAACATTATGTTTCCTCTCCATCTAGGCAAACATCTTCAGAACACTTCCTAAGACATTAATTGTATTCAAGCCAGACTTGCATGCTGCCATTCCACAGGAAATGGGTCAGCAATCCATTAAGATGCCATTATATAATCTAATTTGGAACTTAATCTCTAAATTAACCATGCTCTATACTTGAAGCATACTTGAGAGAAAGAAAAAAAGTTTATGTTTGAATCGATAGGGGAGCCGAAGCGTGAAGAAGGCTGTTTGTTTTTTCTGTAGCTGTGGTCACGTCTCAAGCCGTCTGGTAACCAGGAGAAACCAGACATGATGTAATTCCAGATTGAACTTGAACTTCAGGGACTTAGAATGGGGGAACAATGGGCCGTAGGAATCAATAATGTCCATTTTCCACATGATTATGTTTGGAGCTTTAAGTTAACCTTTATGGGAGAAGCAGCAAGAACTGCAGTGTGACCAAAATGAATGAGATGATCCAGAAGCAAGATACTAAAGTAAAGAAAACAACTTCAGTAATATTTTCTGAGCAGCACTGCAGATTCCAGCAGGATTAGGAAAGTTCCCGCTCTGCAGTGAACTGGTTGCCTGTTCTGAGCACTCTTTGTTCGCTTAGGTAGGACAAACTTAATCTTATGTTTCCTGTCAGATGATTTTTGGCAGCACTGCAAGGGAAGGAGGAGCATATTACAGACAATTCCCAAGTGTAAACTGTATCTTTAACCCCTTGGTTACTCCAGTTTTCTACTTGATCATCTTTACCTCCAATTGTTTGTTTTTTGTTTTGAAGCTGTAAAATTACACTGTCGGGTTGTTGGTGGTTTGGGTTTTCTTTTTTTCTTTTTTTTTTTTTTTTGGTGCAGTTAGGATTATCTGCATTACTATTTGGATATGCTAAATTGATAAATAGACTTTTAGTCATATATTTAAAAGTGCTAAGAGTCAAAAGTAACAGATTGAAATGTGAAATGTTAATATTTGGGGAAAAAAACAGTGTAGGTGTAGAAAGTGGAAAGTCAGTTTTTCATAAGCAGCCCCAGTAGTCTTTCATTACCCAAGCCCATGTTCTCCATGGTTTGGCTCTGTGAGGCAGCCCTCCACTTGGTCATAGCCCCCCTCTGTGCACTTGCATGTTTGCCAACTTCCTTTAGCCCTGCTGCTGCATCAAACATTCGGGCATGTGTGATCCAGAGCGTAGCATGGACATGCACGATTTCTTTGGGTCCTCCTCTGCTGTGGATTTTCCTTGTTTGTGGTGAGCTATGTGGCCTCTTCCAGATCTTTCCTTGCCTATTTTTGCTACACTATCACAAAAAGGGGTCTGCTGAGAGTAGAGTAAGTGTCCTTGCAGCAGAATTTCCTTTTCCCTAATCTGAGCATAAATCAATAGGTCTTTACCTCCTCCATCTGTTAGATGGGTGGTATGTGCCTGCTAAACTACAAAAGTCATCCTAAATTAAACTGAGATATACTTAAGATATCTCTTGAAATAAATGTTCACCTTGGAGGTGAAATTTGGCAGCTGTTTAACTAAGATACCAGTTTAGAATGGTAACAGAAGTACCCCATTAAGGAGATGCCAGAGGGGTGGTTATTCTTTTGGCAAAAATTCAGAAAGGGGAATTTAGCCAGGGCACTGAGGTTAGCACAGCTGTGGTTCCAAAGTTCATATAATCTTAACAATTTGAAATGGTAAAGTTCCCTGTTCTTGTATGCTTGAGCACTTGCTTAGTACAGAGACAGATGAAACTTGCTAGTGACTTGCTAGTGCCGCTTCTCTCAACATCAAAGGCATTTCTACCTTTTCTGTCCAAATAGTGACCTGGCATGATCTGATCTAGCTTACCTAAGCTAGTGTGTTCATTCACAAGGTAGTAACAGTGCAAGAAGAAAACAGTGTTTTAGGTGTGCGTTCAAGATGGTGAAATACTCTTACACACTTCTGAAGCTGTAATAGAAGATACTAACTGGTGGAAAATAGGAATCTTAAAATCCTTGAGATTCACTCAGATCTGATTGGATTTATTTTTTATTGCATTTAGTTAATTGTTTAACATTATCATATTCTTTATGTTATTATAACCTCTGAAACGGGCTGTATGTACATATAATGTTAGTAAAGCCTGTGCTCCATTCCAGTAATATTTTAATCAGAGGTTCTTGAAACAGCAATTATTATCTTTATGAGGAAATCATGGCAGAAATCTTGATTGAATTAACATGTGAAAACTGTAATGGAAACTGTAATGGAGAATGTTAACCCTGTAGGATGCTTGCAGAATTTTCCTTTGCTATTTTGTTACATTTGAACAGGTAAATACATTATACTTGCCATGGATAGAGAGGGAACTGATGACTGCTAACACACCTGACAGCCTAGTTATGGTGAGAGAAAACTGTTTCTGGTAATGAAATTAGTTAGAGGTATAATGCTTCAGGAAGGTGCTCCTGCAAATCATATTCTCTCACAAAGGCTACTAGTCTGAATTCCACAACAATATCTGATAGGGCTTCTCATGTAATTTTCTTCAAAACTTAGCCTAGAGCAGGTTTTTTGAGGGCTCACTTGATAACCCAAGGGACAGGCATATTGTACCTCTGTCAGTTCAGGGTTCATAGATTTCCTCAGGAGCAATGAGCTGGAGAGTGGGGTAGACCTGCTTTATTCCATGCTTTCTATTTAATACAAAGCTTTTTTATCTGAAGTAGAAACCACATGGACAAAGGGACATCTTATTAACTTCTGCAAGGACAACCAGCTCACCTGTGTCCTAGGCAATGGAAAGAGTTTTGGCTGCCGCTGTGTTGAGGCACTTATGAACAGAAACACAGCATTACCTCTGCTTTCGTGAAACCTAGGGCTGGAAGTTTACCTAGGACTTACACAAGTGCTGGATAGTGTGGCGAAGGGAAAGGTGTGTTACCCTTGCCTGCTGTTCCCACCCGTGTGTGTACCCCCAGGCAGAGTTTGCCTTGCAGTCTGCAGTAACTGGGGCTTCTGCTAGGACGCTCTGCAGGGAAACCCTAGATGGTTTTCATGGCAGAAGCTAATCCATGCAATGCTCACAGAGGTGCCTTCAGACCAGGTTTGAGAAAGCTGACAGGAGACCTTGCTCTGCCGGGCTGTCAGTCTGGCTTGGCTGCACACAGGAGCGCTGGGGAGCTACAAAGCAGGGTGTGGCTCATATGATAGCTGGAAGTTCAATTACATTTACTGTAAATGTAATGGGTTATGTGGGAATGCTGGATAGACAGCCACGAATATGTAGCTTAGCAGAGCCTGAGTTACCATTTTGGTTATTCTTTGTATCATAGCTGTTCTCAAAGCTGTGTGCTGTTAGCACTGTTCAACTCAGGAACTTGCGTTCAGATTTCCTCTTTTTGTTTGCAGTAAAGAGCTGGCACTGGCATTGGCGTTAGATCAGACTGCAGTATGGTAAGGTTAGCTTCCAAACTACAGCCACAGCTCATCAAGCCTTGAAGATCAGGGCTTAGGAAGGGCTAGCAAACAGAGGGGATGGCCTGTCCTTCACGGCTGCTGGTGGGGCCAGCTGCTGCCTGGCGGGTGCGTGCAGATCAGGGAGTTCAGCCTGCCATCAGGGGTGTCCAGGGCGATGGCTTTTCCAGCCTCCACACGCAGATGACACGTAGCTATCCTGGCACCGTGGGGTGCTCCATGGTCTGCACCATTGCCTCTGGCTGACAGTGGCTCTGTGTGAGCACTGTGAGAGGCTTCTGAAACTCCTGTGAGACCTATCTGTGAAATCCTGTTGACTCTACACAGTGTTAACGCGGGAGATTTATTACTCCTTGAAGATTGATAAACAGCATTGATGAATTTGTTGCAATCCACATTTCTGTTATGGTTGTAATATAAGGTGGGAGGCTTGAAAGATTTAGATAAATACCTGTGTTAAATTTGTAGGTCATATGGCAACAACAGACTAATTAGTCACTTGCTACAACTTATTTTTATTGAGCACTTTTCACAAAATCAAGGTATCTTTCTCCTGTAAGAAAGCTGCTACAAATAGTAATTTGCTTTTCATTAGCACTGACTGCTTTCCTTCTGCTGTGGTCTTTGGAAGGATGTAAACTTTAAAACAAAGAAAAAAGTCACATATATATGTATCCAACCACTGAAGTGTACTGTAAATCTGCAGAAAGATAACCTGGCAGCTGTGTATTTAGCCTTTGCAACAGAAATTGTTTAAATACCATGTTGACCTCAGACAAAATTTACATTCTTTTGGTTAGTGTTCTATTTTGTTTAAAGTTGCTAAACACTCTAAATCCTATGTAACAGGACAGCAAAGAACTGTGCACTGTAAAACATATATCCAGACAGATCCTGAGCAAAAAAATCTGCTTGGTTTTTTTATTTTTATTTTTATTACTATGTTTACAAATCTCTGTGCTTGGAAACGATTTGCATTGTGCCTGTTATTTCACAATTTAACTTCTGGACATCACTGAAATCTGAAAAGGAAGGAACAAAAGATGCATTTTAAAATGAATAATGAAGGAAGATAAAGCATAAGTTGAAACAATTAATCCTCTTAAATGAAGTTCTGGTATTAAATTTTTTAAAAAACCTTAATCTTTTCATGAGATCATATTGGAAAAATCTTTCATGCATAACTGGTTTTAAGTCTTTGTGGATATGTTGAGATTTGCAGTGTAACTGTGATTTTGCAATCCTAAAAGGGGTTATTTCTCCAACAACAGAATTTATGTTATTTGTAATAGTCAATAGAACTTGAAAAAATAAAGTTAAAATCTTTAAATAAACATAGTAGCTGATATTAGATTTTGAAAATATAGCAAGGTTTTCCTGATTTCTGAAGAGGTTGAAATTCCGCAGATTTTCAGGTGCCCTTCAAGAGTATACCCAGCTGGAAAAAAACCAGCACCCCTATTGAATAATATTTGTACTTCAGTCATTTAAAATACATTCAGCTATTCATATTTCTTACATTTCCTTGAGGAAAAAAAATAGTCCTGCTCCTTTCAGAGTTTGACCATCATTGAGATAAGCAGGTCAGCAATTTTTTCCACTATTTTTGTTTGTAAAAAAGAGCATCTGAAATTAATTGTTAGGAGTCAAAACAGTAAATTAACAGGTTTAGAGAGGTAAAGAGTATCAAACATGAGTAAATGACAGAAGCTGTATTATTTTTAATATAAAAGAACTGAGGAATGTGTCCCCTGGATTTCACAAAGTAAGTTGACCTCTTTCTTTAATGTTCATACAGCAGCAACTGAAAGGTTCACAGAAATCTCTAAGTGTAATGTAGTTATTCCATACACATTTAAAATAGATTGAAAGAGTCTGTTTTCCTCTTTACAACCAATGCCACAGAGGTGCATCTGCTCATCCAGGGAGAGAGCAGTGCAGAGGGGTGATCAAAGACAGAGAAGGAAAAAAACTTGTCCTCCACAAAACATATGTTGGAGGTTTTAGTCTTCGGATGTGTTGTCATGAAATTCAACAGTCTAATCCCAATGTGTATTCCCAAGTAAGCTGTTGCGTTTGTGTAAACACCTAGTGTGGAGAAAAACTCAATACAATGAAATGCGGGGGAAGCATGTGTTTGCATGCTGGGTGTCCGGTTCTGGTCTTAGTTGTTTGGCAATGACTGCTGACATAACAATGCTGGTTTTCTTCTGAATAAATTTGACAAGACTTTCCCTAAAGTCCATTATTCCTGGGTTGCCAGAAACACATCTGAGGAAAAGGCTATTCGGGGTCTGCTGTGGTACTGAGTAGGCAGCTGAGGTCTTTCTTTGAGTATCCATCTTGCAAATACTGTTGGGTACAGTACCTACTAATAGTTGGTGCCTGGTAAATATATGAATGTCATTAGGACTTAAGCTCCTTGGTGAGAGAGTGCTTTTGAAAAGATGACTTAAGTTCCAAAGTCATTGAATTACCTTTGAAAACATTTTCTTTTTCAGGTGTTTGTTGCAAAATTTGTGGTACTCACTGCTATGCTTGACTCATGGCTACCCTTGGCTGCTAGTGTTCACCTGATTGGGACCCATGTTATCCAGCGTTCCTTAGGCACTGATACTTTAGGGAGAAATCTGTAAAGAAAACAGGTTTTTTGAATATTAAAGGTCTTTTATTCTCATGGGGACCCAGGCACCTCAGAGGCACATCTTGGGACTGGGACAAGATAAACTACCGAGTTGTGAGAGGGTGGGAAATTGCACAGGAGGCTTAACCACTGAACCCTTGTGTTCTTGAAAACAGGAACCCATACACCATAGTGTATCCACTAGCTCTTCAATAACATCTGTGATGCTACATAGTGTCACTTGTACAGTTTAGTTCTGCCTGCTCTGTGTATTTACATCTGAAACTTTTTTGGACTTTCATAAACAAACAGGCCACTTAGTGTAAGGGAGCAGTAATACCGCTGGTAACTGAGATCAGTGCAATTACTCTTCTTTCAAGTAAGTCATGCTTTCACAAAAGAAAACTGTGAAGTAGAATCTCAAGTAATATTAAAAAATTTGGTGTCTTGTTTTATCTGAAGTAGTGCTATCAAAACTGGATATTAACCTAACTATATTTCAAATTAATTGTGTTCTAGTTTTTGCATCATATTTAATTTATGTTTTGTTTTTTTTCTCTCTCTTTCTCTCTCTTGTTATCTTTTTCCCCTTTTCAACAGTCCTGGTACCTGGGCTAGCTTGGTTCCTTTTCAAGTATCAAATAGAACACCGATCCTGCCGACAAATGTCCCAAATTATGGTTTGAACATAATTGGAGAGCCTTTCCTTCAAGCAGAAACAAGCAACTGAAGGAAAAAGATAAAAGTGAAATTAAAAAGAAAAAAAAGAAAGGAAGACAGGATGGCAAAAGAAACTGAAGAAAGAAGAAAAAATAGACCAGCAACTGCAGCTCTTACAATCACTAATTCCCTTATGGTTGAAACTGAAATGACATACAAAGGGTCAATGATATTTCACTGATGGGTAGAATGCAGCCCCTGCTAAGTAGCCTTTGTTATATGAAGTCCGCTGGGAAATAGATGTTCTGTCTCTGACAATATATTTTAACTGACTTTCTAGATGCCTTAATATTTGCATGATAAGCTAGTTTTATTGGTTTAGTATTCTTGTTGTTTACGCATGGGATCACTATTCCTGGTTATCTCACAAAACAAAGGCTAGGCAGCAGCAGCAGAGCTGCAGGAGGACAAGGGCCGTGAGCCAGCCATTTTCTCCACACTCTGATTTCTAAATGTTTTAAAAAGAAGCTCTGTAGCCTTTAGTTATCAGTATGGATTTATTAAACTTTGGCCCTTAATTCAGCCTTTTCTAGTGTGTTATGCCATATGAAGTTTTCCATTGGTATGAACACACAGGCTCTGTGGAAGAAATGCCTCTAAATAGGTGAAAGTGTTATCTCCTTATGCAACAATAAAAAAAGGAAAAAGGTGAACGTTTTCCCCACTAAAGAAACACTTACAGAGGCAAGTGCAATTTAAAATATCATATCTAAGGGGTCATCACTATAAGTCCTTCAGCCCTTGGACTCTAAATTGAGGGGATTAAAAATAGAAATAAAAATTACTTTGAACAAACTTATTTTTCCCCTCAGTTTTTGAGGGCATTAAAAGGCATTAAATCAAGACAAATCATGTCTGAGAAAAAGAAATCGATGGAAACACAGCACTTATGTTGGTTTAGCTGCTGCCTCCACAGAGGGGTAGGATTTATTTATTTAAAGTTACTGGTTGCATCAAGAACCCATAGGGTTTACATTTTTCTGTAAAATCTGCATCTTAGAGACAAAGATATAGGCAAATCCATGTCACAAGGGCAAAGCTTACCGTTTACAAACTGGTAATACCAGGATGGGGATATGTAATATTTAAATAATGCACTCTTAATGTAAGCCTAATTACAGGGTGCTGAAAACCTGCATGGTGCTTTCAGAAGTTAGCCTTGTTCAACAATTTTCACATATTGACAGAAATATAATGTGCATGGGCAGACATTTTGCCTCTATGTCTCTTTAAAAAATAATTAAAATACTATTTCCAGTAATCCTAATTTGCACGAAGATATAATGTCCACATTACGTGCCTTGCCTTGAAATCTAAAAAATGGAAAAAAACAAAAAAAGAAAAAAACCACACAAAAAAATTGACATCACTACACTTGTTTTGCTGCATTTATTATCATTTTAAATCTTTACCATTTTTATGACAAAATATTTTGTACTCCAGATGGAAAAAAGTGTGACATCATGGATTTTTTAGACAGTTATACCTTTATCTCACATTTATAAAGCATATCATGGCTGTGTATAGTTGCCGCTTAAAAATTGTAATCGACCAGCAATATTTTCAGTATTTTGGTGTTTTTTCTATTAACCTTTCATGTTTTTCATCTTCCAATTAATATTGGGGGGAGGGGATACAAATTTATACGAATTATGCAATACCAAGTTTTGCCTATGTAGGTAGTGCTTTTAGCTGTATTGGTTATTATAGGTAAGTACACAGATTTAAAAAAAAAAAAATAATGTATGCTTTTTTTGTTTGTTTTAATTGACCAAAGTGGGTACTGCTATTTTTGCAGTGTGATGAGGTCCTTTTCTGTACTGAGAGGTGGACAGGGGATTTTTTTTTATACATACATATATATATATATTCTGGGGTGGGTGGGGAGGATTTTTAACACTTTACAGTGTAGCTGTGAAGCAGTGCACCCTTAGCCAGGCAAGGGCTGCAAAGCGACTGTTCTGCCTACTGTGACAAACTTTCAAATCGGTTCCCTCTTTTTAACTTCCCACCTGGGGTGCAAGCTGAAATCATTTCTGGATTTAAAAAATAAATAATGAATTCTGTTGGAGGCAGACTTGACTTGAGGAAATTGTTTAAGTTTTCTTTTCTTGAGAAAAAGAAAAAGAAAGAGAGAGAGGCAGGCAGGGAGAGAGAGAGAGAGACAGACAGACAGACAGAGAAAGAGGCCACAGTGAGATGAAGCCTTTTCCATTCTGGCAAAGATACTGCATCCTCAAGTGTTCACGTTAGAAAATGTTTTTAGATCAGAAGGACAAAGATGCTTGCTTTGTCTAGGAGATGCATGTACAGGGCCAAAATCTTTGCTGGCATAATTCCACTGACTCCAATTGGCTCTGGAGTTACTCCTGCAGAGAATTTGCCCTCCTTAGTCTGCTTGACTGCTAAATATTCCTTTTTTTTCCCTCTATGTCAAATGTTACACACACACAGAGCCCCACGTTTGTTGACTCACAGCATCTGAATAAGAATTTTTTAGGCTGCTCATGCTGTGTCAGAGGTTTGCAGTGACTTATCATACAGCAGGTCAGATGGAGGGCTCTGGGCTGTAGTGAGGAAGGAGTTTCTTAATGCACAGAATTAGACTATGATGTAATTAATAAAAGTATATTTCCAGTAACATGCCATTTTGCAGACCAGTAGTGGGCATGTTGCTGGAGACCTCTTACACACCAGGGATCTTTGTGGTGTATGGCTCAATATAGGGTGAGTTTTTCTTTAAAGCACATCCTCTTATTAGGGCACAAGCAGAGGAGAATATGGACTTGTGGATATGAGATACCCTGGTGGGAAAATTAATCCCTTTACAGTTGTCTCTGCATTTTGGAGGCTTTCCTGCCCTGGAGCAGCCCTGGAGGTGCAGCTCCGACAACTGCCCTGCTGAGCGCTGGGCAGTGGCACACCAAAGTCAGTTCCTCTGGCTCTGGCCAGTGCATGGTGGCTGGCAAGCTGTAGTGGTGGCCCATCCCCATGTCTCCAGCAGGAGATGCATGTGTAGGCAGGGCCTGAGTGGCTATAAAGATGGGAGCTGCAGAAAATCAAATCTCTGAGATTCATTTTTAGCTAAACTGAAAAAAAAAAGAAGAAAAAAAAGAAAACCCCACAGAAAAAGATAAGACACTGAAAGAAAATGATGTTCAACTTTTATGTTGCTCTTTTTCTGAGCCCCATCATAAGAGAATTCGTTCACTAAGCACATGGCTATTGAGACTACCAAAATGTACTAGACCCACCCAGAGTGCACCTCAGGCTCTGGCCTTGTAAAACAAAGTATGTATTGTCCTTTCTGTCTGCCACTGATAACGAGCGTGTTTGGGAGCCCAGGTGTGTGCTGGAGGGCTGTCCTCAATTAGTGCCGCTAGCAAGGTGTCTCCCTTAAGCTTTCAATAGCACACCAGGATGAAACTGAAACAAGTTCAGGCTTCAAAGTGCAATAGTCAAAATGATGATTGCCCTTGTAGGAAGACAGATGCCTTTAAAAGAGCTTTTTTATTGTCTCTGACCTCCTGTATGAAAAAAATTGAACTTACAGATGCAATATTTTAGAAAGCAAATTTCCTTCCTTCCATGTGGATCAATTGGGTTGTTAAGCAACTGTGGGGTTTGTTTTTTTTTTGTTTTTTGTTGGTTTTTTTTTCCACCTGCATGTCTAATAGAAATGCCTGTTGGGCAGAAAATTAACTTTTCATTGATTGCAGGTTTTGTTTTGTTTTGGTTTGGTTTTGAAATTCAGCAGTCAAAAGATTAAGCTAAGACTGAGAACTCAAATCCAGTCTCTGGCCTCCTCCTTCACCAGGAAGTGTATTCTGACTAAATCGAGCCACCCCGTTCTATGTGCACTGTTCTGCCTTTATTAAGTTGCTTTGCAGCCCTGGCCTCATGGCTGTGCCACTGAAGTGTGTTTCCCCTGGAGTGACATGAACGTTTGAGGCTTGACTAAGGAAAAAAAAAGGCAGTGAAGGAGACTGTACATAAAGACATGGCAAAAATATTAAATATAGCAATATAGTTGTGGGGTGATGTTCAGGTGGGCAGCTCCATTAAAAATATGTGAATGAATTTTGAAGCTGCAAGTAGCGAGAAGAAAGGAGGATCTTCTGAATGAACCGCCTACCTTGTAGACAGTAATTTGTACACTGTATAGTTTTGTTAAGATTTTTTTTTTAATTAAAATACCCTTGTTTGTAAAGCTAACTTTTTAACAATTATAATGGAAGTGCATGTCATTTCCATTTTTAAACAAGAATATTCTTTGTTTGGAAGCTGGACTTGGGTTAAAACTCTCCAGTTTCTTAATTTATGTATTAAAAAAAAAATCTGTCCATGTTAGGAGTTATTTCGCAGATTTCTGTGCTTGAAAAGCACAGGTTACTAATCCTTTAAAAATGTAAATGGAGAAAAGTTATATTTTATGAAGGTTATTTTGTTGTATTTAGTATTGGAAAAGTTGGTTTTCAGAGCATTTCAAAATGTTGGACGCACCACTGTCTTTTTATTAGTATATATGGCCTTTAGCAAAAGTTTTTGTGATTGTTACATGATGGTATTTAAGATTAGGTTCACAGAGCAATTCAGGATAGGCAGAGAACTAAAACAGTACTTATGTCTCACATAGCTGTGTCCTCAGGGAGCAGAATTTTGGATTTGCAACTTGTAGCTTCATAAGGACTTAATGAAAGAGATTGCACAAGGACATACTCAGCTGTGACACCCGAGTGTGTTCTGTATCTAAATCTAAATTATATTTACTGTGTGAGATTATGAAGGCTGCGGAAAGTTATCCCATATTCAGTGTACAGTATTCACTTTTAATGAAAAAACTCTAATGTTGCTGGCAGTAAGGCCCCCAAGCATGACATCCAATATAGTTTACACGATCCTGTCAAGGTCTTTTGTTAACATTAACCAGCTGCATGCTCCTGGACTTTTTTATTGGTTTTCTGTAGAAAACTTAAAAAAAAAAAAAGAGAGAGAGAGTAAAATCGTATGCAGGCTAATCAAGTTAAACAGGAAAAGCTCAAAGTTGAATGTTCTACTCCATGCTGAAGGAGCTGAAAACTGTCTCCTTATTTTGCACTTTCTGCTAGTTACCCAGTTTTTTCTAATTCCTCAAGATTGTGTGGGTGTGGTGGAGCACTGCAGTTGGAGGATAACATGGACCACTGATTTTGCCCTTTAACCCTGCACCATAACCTTTGCATCAGCCAAACTTATTGCCATGACAACTCTTTGTACTGTTTCCATGCCACAGCTCTGTTGGTCACATTGTTAATAGTAAAGGGGACAAGTTGGAGACGGTCAATTTTTACATTTTTTGTTGCAATTTTTTCTTCAATGGTTGTAAGTAGTTATTTTTTTTATGATAAAAGGGTTCACTAGTTAGTACTCTTTAGAAATATCTGTGTGTTGCAATTCAAATGTATGTTGAATTTGTGAAAAGGGCTTCAGTGCCACTAGCATTATAATATCTTAGAATAAGCCTTTGATACTTTTATTGCATGATACAGTAACAGTAAGACAAAAGGTGGCCTAAATAAAGTGAGGGCAGTGTGAGCTAGTGACACTAAAGCCAGTCTTTGTATTACTGTATTTTTGACAGAATGGTTTTGCAAACTGTGCTACAGGGACTGATGTGGCAAATGTATCTCTATATGCAGAAGGAAGTTTTTTAAGAAGTATGGCTTATTATGCATTCTTCATTGAGGGCATTGAAGTTGCATGGACTGATAAAAGTTGATGCAAAATGAGAAAGAAACAAAAACCAGCAAAATGTTTACCAAAAAACTCAAACAAATGAGCAGTGCCTGTTCAATTTCACAGTCTCTGTTGAGTTCAGTTGTAAATATGTTTCAGATAACATTTTCTTCAAAAAAATAAAATAAAATAAAAATCTCTACAACATTGTAGAATGTGAGGGGTTCCTCAGTCCCAGGCATAGGCATCTCAAGAGCTGCATTAGATTATGTCTTCATCAAGCTGTTAATTTGTGCTTATATCATATAGAACTTTTAGTAAGCTGGGAAGAGGCACCCCATCTCAACGATATTTCTCTGAGAACAACTTTTGTAGGGCTGTGTGTTTCTTTAGATACATTTAGTACAACTGTAGGTGACAAGTAGTCAGTTATTGCTTGCTAGCTACACACCAGGGTTGATCCACTTTAAAACTTCTGGCATTTTTCCCCATACTGTAGGCCATAAATCCTGAAGGTTACATTTTAATTAAAAAGAAGGTGCGTGCACAGTCTGTGTAATGAACCTTCACTCATAGGATGCATTACAATACAGCTACTTAATTTTGGAATTAGAGCCCTCTGGCATCAGACCTGTTTTTAGCCTGAGTGTTAACAAAGGTTTTTATTGTGCCTGGTTGGAGGATAATAATGTTCTTTTTGGTACTTTTTTTTAGGTTACAAATGAACTCAACTGCCACAAGTTTTAAACTGGTGTAAATCAAGCTTGACTTAATGTGATTGTTACTGTTATATCCAGCCTATACTGCTAGCAGCTGCTCATACTGCAGTCAATTACTGGAAGCGGATATATTTCCTATGCAAAAACTGTTTAAACAATAAAAATGAGCTATGCTACAGACCCTGGCCTTATGTTTTCTTTTCTATCTCTAAGAGTCATAGTCAGTAGTATCTTAGAAACTAACCTTAAAGCTTGTACCCTGATAGCATGGCACAACTTGCTAGGTTTAACATGCTTGTTTGCATACATTTTGGCTTAGTGGTAACACTATAAAGGGAGGAGAACAGAAACAAAAGGAGATATATTCAAATAATCAGCTCAGTTTAAAAGGTTATATTTCATTTTCATCATCATGTTTTACCAGCCCTAGTAACTACAGAGGTGACCTGAAGTGCTTCTGCTGTGATGTAAGATTGAGCATGATAGCAGAAGGGGCAGGAGACCTCTGTTTTCTTTCAATGTTATTGACTTGGTGACGGACAGTAAATCTTTGATTTCTTAACAGCCCTCATGATACATTTTCATTACATGTAGACAGCAAGATCCAGTCTTCCCAAACTTCTTCCTGACTTCAGAAAGCTTTATTTTGAGTCAAGGTCTCCATGAAAGAAGAATTCTTTCTTCTAAGTGTGAATTAACTGTATGTATGGGACGTTTCATTCAGCTCATGTTCCTGGAAGTACATTGTTTTCTTATTGCAACGGTCAGCAAGTAGCATGTATATGGTCAAGAGGTGACTGACTAGATCACAATGTAAAGACTTAAAATGGATTCTATAAAAATCCTCAGATTTTGTCCCACAGTGAAGCTAAACAACTCTCTGTCTACTTAGATAAAAATATTCTGCAAGTTCTAAAGCATAAGCTTTATCCAGTTTCAACTATTAGTGTGAAAAACGTAAAATTATATTTCCCTCCTGGTCTGTTTACACAAAGACCATTTGTTTATTAAATGCACTAGTTTTTCTGTAAATGGCCCTTTGTTGTATTTCTGTCTCTCAAAAACAAATCATCAGGCACTGAAAAGTTAGGAAATTCTACCAATTTGTCCTGCTAGAGTTTCCTTGAATGCTGTCATTTTGACATGATTTTAAAACTATGTTAAGGACTTCAGGTTCCCTGTCTAAAACTCCAAAACAGAAAACCTTCTTGCATGACCAGAGATGCTTAAATTCAGTTCTGCCTCCCTTGTCTGATAAGGAAATTCCCTACTATTCCAGCCACTCTGCAGCCAACTGCAAAGCAGCCCACTGCTGTATACAATTCACCAGACTCCTGCAGCAAGCTTCTGACATGACTTTGGTCTTCCACTGCATGCATGCCAGCTGCACAATGGCACTGATGCCAATAGTTCAGGACAGCAGCAGCTGCTCACGCTGCCAGTGCCAGAGCCAGCGCTGCAATGCAATGCTCAAGATATGCAATATAGTGCCCAAGAACATCAAGACATAAGGAGTAGGAAGGAGAGCATGCAAAGGAGACCATGATTTGCAACTTCATGGTGAGTTCGTGCTGAGGTGAGGAAGCTCCTGGTTCTGGCCTTTCTGCTTTCCCATTTTTGGGGGTTTTCTAGCTTTCTGTGGAGAAGCAGACAATCCATGGGTTGGTGTTCAATGTCTTTTTTTTTTAATTCCAGCGTTACTTTTGTGTGCTTTCACATGAGCTTAAAAAGCTATAATTGAAAGAACGGAAATCTTGCCACCAGATCCAAACACATGTACAAGCAGCAAGGTAGAAATGCACAGTGCCACCTCACAGTTTTTTTTGCCACTGAAGACATTAAACAAAGTTGTTAACTCTTCCATGTATGGGTTTCTTTTTGAGTCTTAAATTTGTCTTTCTATTCCAGTTAGTGACCTAAATTTGTGTATTACAGCTGTTGTACAATCAGCTTCTGACTGATTGGGCAAAGCTGAAAACAAAGTCTCGGCTTCTTGCTTGTAATCATGGGCCCACAGGCATCTGTTTCCTTGGGGATGAAGGCACTGAGTGCTAGGGGACTCTTGGGAGTGTTTAGTTGTCAGAATCTGAGTCACATCCACGAGTGTCTAAGGCTATTGAATGCTCAGGGCTGAACCAAGCTTTGTCTGTGCTTTGCTGGAGGAAAAAAAGGCTCATTGCTGCTATCCAGGTAACTGTCATGCCCCTTCTCCCATCTCCGTTTAAAAGAGCAGCAGCCTTAAGTCTTTCTGGTAAGGTAACTGCAGGATTGTTTTATAGATAGGGTACATAAACTCACCCTCAGGAATGGCAGAACCATATCTAATGAGACTCAACAACGGAAGGCAGTCCAAGGCAAACTGTTGGCATTGCTGGTCACAATTTGACAGATGCAAGTAGGGTCTAGCAAAGGGAACTTCATTAGAAGAGCTATTCTACTTCTGCCTGATGTACATCTTTAGAACATCCACTGATGGTTTCTTTAAGGTCCTTATTGACATGAGATCCACCACTGCTACCAAGGCCATTGCCCACAATGTTGATTGACTGAGCTGCTGAGATCTGCAAAGATGTGTTGAAAACTGTGCAAGGATTCAGGCATGTTGAACTCAATTTACCTTTTATGGCATCACCATGACATGGTGCTCTGATCCACTTTTCTTACTATGTCCAGAGTATCAGCATGTTCTCCAGACAAAGAAGAGGGGGAACAAAATTACAGAATATTACTTGCAAAATATGAAGCTTTACATAATATGAGACGTGGTGACACCACCACTAGTCCTTCATCTCAAGCTTGACTTGCAGTTGGCCTCTGCACATGCTGTTATGTGGTATCTAAACAGAACCTGCTGCTTGAAATAGCGGGGGAAACCTGCTCCTCTAGGAGGTTGATCTGATGCCACTGGAGTCGATAGAAATCCCTCAGCTGATTTTTAACAAGGATTGTATTAGGCCTACATAGTTGGCAAGGCACCTTAATTTAGGTGAATGTGGATTTCCAGGTCTTAACATGTACACTTTCCCTGCCCCCTGCTAAAGTGGGTGCATTAGGGTGAAAGGAAGTGTTCAAAAGCAGAGCATAACTGTTTCTGCTTGCTAAGCTGATGCTCACTACTGAAACAATGGTCTCCATTGACTATATATAGCTGCACTGCAGGCTGCCAAAACCAGCACACATTGCTGTGGGCAGACAAGCAAGGAAGTCTGATACACAAGAGGACTAGGCTGGGGATAAAAGACATATCTCCCCATAACTGACAAGTCAAGCACTGCAGCACTGTGAAGCTGGAACCATATCAATTGTAAGCAGCTGTCCATTCAATTTTCAAAAACTCTCTGATCAGATAATTGCTGATGTTTCAAGACACAAACGGCGCCCCCAGTTAGACTGCTGAAATGCCTCTGAATGCAATGAGGTCACCCAAGGGTAAGTGGGGGCTTTAGTGCTTAAACACTTTTCAGACATAATTCTGGTTGTAAAACACCTCTTTCCCAAATTATTTGAGATTGAAATGTTTCCCTCAGTGTATTGTTCTGTTGCGGTATATTGGAAAATGTCATAGTTACTTACAGTGGATTTGTTTCACAGCCCAGAAAACGTGGACCTGTGAAAACTCTCAGAAGTTGAGTACATTTTTCTGTTTTCATGGACACAAAAATACAAAGATAATTTTTTTTTTTTTTTAGATAGCTTGATCTCCTTCTGCCCCTCTCTCTCCTTTTAAAATTATGTGATGTGAGAATTCACTTTGTATGTAATACCTGAAATGCCTAATGTATGCTAGTTTGTTTTAGTTTTGAACAGGAGAGGAGGACACACATCACAATAGCCATAAAATACACTTAGTAATAAGAAAATAAATATAACTTGCCTCCCCAAGTCTTCAAGTTGAGTTTTTTAAATACTTTTTGGAGAGTAATGAGCATGACAGAACTTAGCAGCAGAATGAGCATCAACACAGTGAGGAGCTTCCTATAAATTTCTAGTAAATTATTCAGAATTGCCTGTGAAGTTATATACCTTAGTTTGTCTATAACATGTAAACACAAATGTGAATGCAAACTTCCAGGTTTCTTGTGGCTAGAGTTACAGTGACTGAGATGTAGCATGTGAATTGCCCTGGAACCTTCCTGGTACCACAGAATTACACACTTGACAGGTTGCACATCAGTATTAAATGGCATTATTTGGATTAAAATTGGGTGAAGATTATTAATGAATCAACTCAATCACTATGCAGACAGAAACACACTGATCATTTCTCAGAGTGCTAAATTTGCATTCATCGTGTGGTTTAGCACACAGTAGCCTGCCTGTAAGTGAAATGACTTTTACTTGTGTTCTACAGTGACATGAACATTATTGTTCTAAGCCAGCTAGTCAAACCAGTTTTCACTGTGAAATAAAAAAGTATATGTGAATACATGATTCCATCATCTTCCCCGCTAAGCCTATGCAAGTACTAACTGTATAATATTCAGGCTGTCCTGCAGCTCCTTGTTTCAAGCAGCCATTTATCTTTGTGCTGAGTTCTCTGGTGTATTATTCAAAGCTCCAGGTTTGTTTGTTTGGTTGGTTGGTTTTTTACCTGCTTTTTCCTCACACTGTTACTGCTTCTCTTTATGTTCAGCTCTTTCTCCCTTACAGCCATTTAAAAACATACTGTTTTCTTGCATTCATGAAGAAAAAATCTTCTGCGGTTTTCTCCTCCTAGAGATTTATTAAAATTTCACAGCGTCTCTCTGGCCAGTTAGTGGGTTTTGTTTATCAGTTCTTCTGCCTCAGAGAAATTTTCTTCAAAAAACAAAACCTCTCAAATAGTCCCCTGTGTTGTCAGAATAAGTTTTCAACACTCAGACAAGGGAAAAAAGAAACAATTTCGAACAAACACAAAGCCAAGCAAAGACAGATTGAGAAGTTTTCAAAAGTAGAGGAATGCTCAAAAAATTTTTTGATTTTAGGGTCATTTATAAAACTTTAACGGACCAAGTATGTTTTCCCATAAGGCTGGCTTCTGGAGCAGACCTTCATATCAACACAATGTCCTCGACCAGCATTTGAGTCCTAGCTGTGCCTTGCATGCTATGGTGATCCAAGGCAGTGATATGGACTTCAGAATTTGGACAAGCTAGAAATATGAATATGTAGACCCATGATCAGTTAAGGCACTTCAGATAATGTGAAAGTGAGTTAAGCTGGTCATGCAAAAGTAGCTGAAATCAGATGGTCACTTCTCACTTAGTGTCTTCTGGCCATGTTATGCTAGCATCATGCAAGGCTGAATGTCCCATTAAGGCTACCAAGCTTACTTTGCTCAGGAGCAGTCAGCAGCAAGAGCCACAGTGTGCTAGCGAGCCCAGACTGGTGAATCGTTAGGAGGTTTCAACAGCATCTGCTATGGACGGTGTGCTCTTCCAGGCTAGCGGCTTTCCATCTGTAGTCATGAGAAACCCTGGGGTCCCGGGAATATTTGTCAAGGGGCTGTGAAAGGCAGTTAAGGAAAGAAAACTTACTGTCAACAGGCTCCAATTCACTATACAGCATCCATTAGGGTTTTTTTCAGGGTCCACAAACTGGAAAAAGTGATTTTCATGCATTCAGTGTTTTCTTAAAGAGAGGAACAGGGAAGATAAACTGAGTGGTACAATGATGGCCTTCTGGTAACTAGTTTTCCTCTTGCAACCATTAGGTTTCGAAGGAGATGTGGGAGACCGCTTCCAAGAATTTTTTAGATTTATAACACTTCTGTTCAGGCCTATATGGTTTCATGCAAGGAACAGTGTGAGGAACAGAAAGCTCTGCTATCTTATAAAAATACACTTTAATTCCTTTTACAATTCGATAGTTGTGTGGAGGGCCCCAGTGGGACAATATTAGGGTAAGACAGGAAAAGAGAGTCTTGCCCTATAATCATGGAGGAAATTTCCAAGTCTGGGCACAACACCTTACTGTAAGACATCAAAACTCTGTGTTCCCAGGGTGCTGGGGACTGGAGAGACAGACAGATGACATACCCAGACTCACAGCTGGCTTCATAAACAACTCCTGCTGCCAGCCCTGTCCTGGTCTTCCCATGGGCTTGAAAGCCTCTACTGCAGCACACTCAGCATACCCTCTCCCCTTTCCTGACTTTGCCCTTTTTCTTCATTTACTCTGACTCCTTATTTATTCCCCACCATTCACAGTGGCAGTTTCCACTGTGTTCTCCTTGTGCCTCCTGAGGATGAGAGGTGGTGGAGTCAGATCACCCTGCCCCAGCAAGAGAGGTGGCATGCAGTGGGTGACATGAGCTCTAGAAGGACCCCTTCCCATCACAGGGAGCAGCAGAGGGAGAAGAGATGTCAGAGCCCCACATGAGCAACTAAGGGCACCTGCAGAGATTACAGGCATGTCGTCCCTCCACCTCCAACAGCACCACTTCTGCAGGGGAGCGGCTGTGGCAGGCTGCCACAGGAGCTCTTCTCCAGCCTGACTTGAGCTTGGCTCACCTGCTGCCTCAGGAGAAGCTAGGACCTGCCAGGCTCAGTCAAAATTGCATCTTCAGATCAAGGTATGTGTTCCTCCTTGGCTGCACTTAACTCCAGTTTGAACAGTGATTGCTAAAATAAACAAAAGCTGAGAGACTGTGGCAGCTGTGGCTGTGGCTGCTGGGGCCTGGGGTGTTTGTTTTGTCCTGGAAAAACAGCCAAGGTGATCGTAGTAAGATTGTAGGCAGAAATCATTTTCACTTTCTGATCCAGAGATGTGATGTCAAAAGGGAGAAAGACTTTGCAAAGAGGTTTGACAAATGCTGGTAAACAAACCTTTCTGAGTGACCTTGTTGAGCATGGCTGGAGCACTGGGTCCTGTGTCTGGAAATCCTGCCTGGCAGTATCCAGTGAGGGGAAAATTACTACAGGGTGAGCATAGTATAAGGTGAAATTATGCTTCTGAATGAACGTACTTAGCTGTTATAGTGAAACCTTGGATCAGGAGTAAGCTATGGACTGATATGGAAAGGGAATGTTTCAATTAATTGCACCTTGAGGCAGCTTCAGGGATGGATTTGCCCATCCCTGTGCCCTTGGATGGGCAGTGCCTTGGGGGTTCTGCGCTTCAGCGGCTGCCACAGGTGGCCAAGCTCCCCAGCTGAGGGAGCAGATAGATGGGAGCTAGGGTCAGAAGCCTGCCCCAGGGTGGGCTTGTGCTCTGTGCCTGGCACAGAGTTCTTCAGTCGCTGCTGCTGTGTGCAGCACTGAGGTAGGTCCCAGATGTTGTACCACAAAATCTGCGGTGGATTGAAGATGGAAATATTAAAAGCAGTACATAAGGAAGAGTTTGATCTCTAGTCTCCCTCCACCCCTGTTCAATGACCACGAATGTAAATACTCTGCTCTCAGTCGTATACGCCACTCTTCAGGCACACTGATGACACCTGTATAGTGTGGAGATATTTGGGTGGAATGAAGACTGGGCTTTAAAAAAATAGTCCAGCTCCTTCCTGAGGGCCATCAGTCAGCCCACAATCATTATCAATAACTGTTAGTGAAGCACAGAGCACAGTGCAGCTGCTGGGGGTTATACAGTTCACTCAGACTCAGGAATTGCTGATCTGGTTTCATAAACAAAAATACCCCTTGAAACCAGTATAATTTCAGGGCTGTGCTCAGAAAGCAACACATTGAACTTCCCTGTTAAATTGTAGGTAAAACTTCCAACTTACAAATTATCTGATGTTTTCTGCCTGTTTTCACGTTGATGTAGGATGCAATGACTGGCAAGCCTTCCCTTCAGCCCCTTTCTCTGTGGGTATGTGGCTTAGACTTGAAAGTACAGAAAGAGTTTGGTAACAAGCAGAAAATTTTAGATGAGTTTGACAGCAAATCACACCTGTCTGCACTGCCACAAGGACTTGTGTATTTGGGGCTCCTCAGGAAGAGCAGTACACCTGTAAGCAGTCAGCACACACCTCACCTCCAGCCATGTGTTCCCCGTCTTCCTCCATGCTGGTGCTCTGGGTAGTCTTCAGTCAATAGGGTGTGAAAAACTGGAAGCTATGGGTGACTGTGCACTCTGTATGTTTATTTTGGTGATGTTGGGCTAACAGGTAACATGAAAATTTAGAAAGGATTTTATGTATGTCACTAAGGGCTTGACTGGGAGTACTCAGCATGGTCTATTAAATGGTGATTCCCAACAATCATTTTCAAAATGAAGGCTTGTACAGACTAACAGCTGGAACTTCAACGTTCAAGTAACTTGGTTTCTATGTGGTCAAATAGGATAACAGTGCTTCTTTGTATGGTCTACTTGTTTAGCTCATGGAAACTTAAACAGGTGACTGCAGAGCCCTCAGTTTTCACTGACATTTCTAGGTGTTCTCATTAATGTAAGTAATAAACTATTACTGCAAACTCAATCTACATTTTTAGAAGAAGCAGATTTTGGAGCTTTTAACACAAGTTGGGTTTTACTCGAGGTAGATGGTACTCTCTCTCTACAAGGAAGTCATGTGACTACATGAAGAATTTTGCTGGACCTCAAATCCTTCAACCTGGAGTTTTCTAGCTTGAATGAAGGAATCAAAACCACTACTTCTGTGGGCAAAGCTTCTTTGCAAGACAGAAACCTTGCAAAGAATGAAAACATTCACCAGTTTGCATTGGCTGCTAGTACTAGTGTGCCTGGCTGTTGCTAAAGTATGTAGAATCATCTGACTTCCCACAACTTGTCTTTGATTAAACAGAGCGTCTGGCCTGGGTTTGGAATAAACATGGGGATACGATTTCCAGTGATGTCACAACCTTAGCAGTTGTAGGAAGAAAGGAAATATCAATGACTCCTGCCTCAAAACCAGAGACTTTGCAATGCTAAAAATACAGTATTAGATTGTATTTTACTGCTGAAGCTGCCTCTCTGGAGAGGAACTGGGGGAAGTGCAAAGGTGCTCCAGTATAGACAACTTTAACTGACTTATTTAACAAGTTTGATACTTAGGAAAATGATAAAAATTCCCCTTCAAAGTACATTACTCCACATATGGGTTCTGTACCTGGGGGTAGAGGGCTGAGCTGCCTGATCCAATATAAACAGTGCATTGCCTCCACAGTAGGACACTGGAAACGTTGAACTCCACACCCAGGAATAATTAGAAAAGAGAGAAAAATTTCCAAAGTTGAGTGTTTACTTAAAATTTGTTGACATTCTATTGATTTTCTCTTTTTGTCTTTTGTAAATTTCAGTGGTGTCGATATACTAATAGGCAAAAATAGTCTTCAGCTGGAGGAAATGTTATCCTATTGCTTGATTGTTAATGTTCCTTCACACATTTTTACATGATTGTCATGGTTCTGTTAGCATTTTGACCAAAGCCTTTCCTCATTTGCCATACTGTGCTGGTATGCAACATCATGAAAAACATTCCCTAAAGTATGTCTTCATAAAAATAAAAATAAAAAAGCTGTAGAGATGAACATCTGCATGGCAAGGCAGCTCGCAAGCAACTGTGAACCAACTTTAAACTAAAACAAGTGTCACCACAGAATGGTGTCACCATTGCAGCTGAACAACTGTTCCAAGAGCACAACAGAAGTGACCTACTGAGCAAGTCTGCAGGGCAAACACTATAAAATGAAGGTATGAGCTGCTGTCAATAAAGTGCACAAATACACTGCTTGACTATGGACTGATTTGCCATTTGCAGAAATCAAGGAAGGCAGCAGGGAGCACTCATGTTGGTCTTGCCTGATGCCTCTCCATTGTTTTGCTATCAAAAACTGCACATGACAAACCCACATTTTCCACTTAAATGATATCTTCCTCCTGTCTTGTTGCACCAGCCCTTCCATTCAGTAGTATTTTGTTTCTCTTTAATTTCTTGGAAATGGATACCTTAGGGCTGTCCCATTGTTTATTCATTCAGCTGTCATAATGATTGATACAGTTTGTTGCTTAACTGAACATTTATCTTTTATAAATGATTGTCAACATCTAAGGGCTGCAGAGAAAATCAAAATGTGGTACCAAATTATGGGATTTCTACCTGAATATGAGTGGAGTTTGAAGTGTTCCTAAGAGATGAGACAGTTAAGTTGTGCTCTCCTTCATCCTCTCCACTGTCTGTTGACTGTAGTTGTCTGCTGGGCTCAGAAATTATGTTTTTATTTTTATTCTTCTCTTTTTCCCTCAGTTAGGCACACGTACTGTACCTGATCCAGTGAATTTCAGATCCCCGGGTAGGGCCTCTAGACACTACTTTAATATTCCTGGAAATATTATTAATCATAGGAAAGATCGTTCTCAAAGCTGAGAGGGAGATGACTCATACAAAAAAGAATAGACTGTGGTTATTTTCACACAGAGTTTCATTTGTAACATCTGGAATAAAATGCAGGCTCCTTTACCCAGCATGGGTCAGGTTTATCACCCAGCTGCTCCAGGATGATGGGAGGTTTCCTACATGGTCAAGCCATACACTTAGTTTTTGAGAATGCAGCGGGGCAGGGGTGGGCTTGTTTTTCTTTTAAGTCTTCTGAGGGAGGAGAGGAGAGATATATTTACCAAATACAAAGTTGGTATCAAGTCAAACTAAATTGTTTTGAAGTCCCAAGTCATGACCTGTAGTAAAAGGCCTGGTGTTGGACTTAATTGGCAAATTTTAACAGAGCGTGCAAAGTACGAATTGGGTATATAATGATCTTATGATCTTCTATGCTTTTAGGTGTGGTAGGAAATACATCTCTGGTAAGAAAGTTTTCAAAACCATAAGCTCAACATGACTTGTAGAAATTAAAATGAAGTTGTCTCTTAAGCCTGTTTATACTGTTGCGCTTCCTCTACCTACCAGCTTTCCATTTATGTGACAGGAGAAGATTTTGATCTCTTTATGAAGGTTTGTTGTAGAAGATTCTCAGCTGACTCAGAAATTTGAGCTGGGGGAAATGCTAGCTCTGTTACTAAATCAACCATCTTTCTTAAAGGATCTTAAAGCAGACCTGAAGATTTAGATAAAAAATATAAGTAACACAAAATAAATTCACAACTGCTAAATGGTAGTTAGTGCCTAGGTCAAGAAGACAGAATAGAAAACCTAAGCATCTTCTGAAAATAGTTAAGAAGTGGCTTTACTCACTATTGAACAAGTGGCTGCCATTCTTCAGTCTGTTCAGCATCTATGCCATTAACTGTGAAGGGATTTGTGGTGCACATGAGTCCAGAATTTGATAAAACATAATTATGTGCAGATGATGTGCTCAGAGCCAAGTGCTACCCCATCTCTTGTTATTAACATGTCTAACATGAGTTGCAACTTCTATTTCTGTGACAACTTAAATCTCTGCTTTTGCTGTATGATTTCTTACCTGAAATAGTTACATGATACTTATCTTCTGATTAAGTTTATGCTGACTGGGCTTGATTTTTTTCCCTAGAGATCCAGCAACTTATCCAGCACAAAATGGAAGAAATTTAATTGTAGTCTGATAACCATTTCTACAGTCATCTTGCAAGACTTTTTTGTTCTGACTTGAGCACTTTTATGAATAATTGCAGGATTTTGATCCTTTCAAGTGGAAATACACGAATCCGACATATTTTCTCTGATTAATTTGAATGGTATGTTTCAAAACAAACAAACCCAAACAAACAAACAAAAAAAAAAGGAAAGAAAGTTAAGTAGAGAAAAAAAAGAAAGCAAAAAAATGTTTACATAGTCTTCTGATATCTTGAGGCATTTGAAACTGTCTATTAAATAGCTGTGAAACCCAGGTTGCCTGCAAAGAAAAAGACAACTTTACATAAAATCTCTTCGCACTTTAGTGGGGAAATGGAGCTGTCTGCTAAAAAAATGGAAAAAAGGGAGAAATGTAACATGAGAAAAATGATAGAGGGAAATGAAGGACATTAAGGAAGCTAACATGCTCAGAATAAGAAGGAGTTAGGTTAAATTAGGAACAAAGAAACCCTTTCAGTGAAACAGGGCCATTACCAAATGGAGATAGCAAAAGGTTAATAATGATGCAGAAAAGACAGAATGGTTCTGAAGAAGTGCTCCATTAAAGGTGTTCCCATTGGGTACAAAGCAGAATAAAGTCCCTTTATGTCATCAGGATGCTGACATGCTTATCAGTCCTTTACTGAGGAGGAAGAGCATCAACTATTTGCAAAAGTCACTAACTAAATAATACACAGGGCTGGAAAGGGGTTCTCAAAGAGAGTCAAAGGCTATTTATATCTGGAAATATACTCACTTAATAACTATGAAGCACTAAGGAAGTTCCAAAAACCTGAAAAAGTGTTACAGTTTGAATGGGTAGTTTGGTCGGTTGAAATAGAACTATCTTGTAGAGAATAAAGAGAACCTGAGAGAAAAAAACCTGAAAAAACTCAGCCAAGTTAATGGTACAAAGGAAGCTGAAAGCAAAAGGTTCTGGTAAAAAAAAAAAAAATCAGAACAAACAAACCAAGGGGCTGGACTATAGCACATATTCAACAGAAGACATGCTGAACAGATAGCAGCCATTGTTTTCAAAAAGTTTTAGTTCATGTGAAGTGCATAGTTAGCTTGGGCTTTGAAGCAACATGGGATATGGTAGTGAGTAAGCCCTTTTACCTGGTCTACCAGTGGTAGTGCTGTGGCTTTTACATGTATCTGCAATGATAGTGAAAGCAACCCTCTTGTCCTGTAAGAGTTCAAAGGTGAACTTTTAAGTAAAAAAAATTCTTGGGGGAGGAAAGATTTCATACCCTTGGAATTCTGGAAGAAGCACTGACATGGGAAATTTAGAAGGCTTGGCCTATTTTCTTTATCAAATATGCCTGATTAAAAAAAAAAAAAAAAGGAAATTGTCTATAAGCTGGGCAATTTAAACAGAAAAAATAGATTATTTTTTTTTGGTAAACATTAGTGTTACTAATAAGCAGCCAAAAGAGATGGTAGATTTTACAACTTTTGCCTTCAAGTGAAATATGACCCTTCTCTTGAAACTGTTCTTCCGTCAAATGCAAAAAAATTATTCATATTCAAACAGGAATATCTGGATAAAATTAACTAGCTGTTAGTTAGGAGTTCAAACCAGACTGATGCTGTACTTGGTACCTTTGGCTGTTGCTGTTTGTGGACATGGAAGGCTTGAATTTCTCCTGCTATTGTCTTTCTGTGTTACTGATGAGGGGTGACTTACTGATAAAAAAGTACAAAGGAATAGGTTAAACATGGTAATGGTAGAAGTAATAGAAGCAGGAATTATTTGGAGATTTATTTTCTAGATCATTTAATTTTATATAGAAATAAAAAGTTCTTGGTTCTAACAATAAATGGATTGATGTATATTGAGCTCTACATTTTACTTTCAAAATGAACTGTGCACTGTATTCAAGTTTAGTTTTAAAATGATTTCTGTTTTAGAGACAATCACAGTTTGTATCTTAAACTTTGATTTACTTTTTAAAAGTTTGATTGTTTCAATATCTACAGGAAGAGCAAAGAAGTACTTCCTGGATTTCATCTGGGCTTAATTATCTCAAAAAAAAAAAAAAAAAGTTTTTTCTTTCTCCATCAGACTATTTACCCTTTAGGTGAAGTTTGTGTAGGTGAACTCTTCATATGTGTATGCTGGAGAGTCACTGTGGTTCCTTACAGAACTTACTAACACATTCTCTAGAAGAACCAGATCTGGCTATTCAGAATCACTCTTTGCTGACCTGAAGGTTGTGTCATTTCTCGCCTTCAACATTCTTGAAACCATAATTTTTCTTTTTGTGTCTGTGGTGGGTTGACCAGACCCTAAGCAGATGCTTTCTCATTCCCTAGCCTCAAAATGATGGGGTAGGGGGTGGGGTGGGGTTTATGTGGAGAAAATAAGATTAAAAAGCTTGTGGGTCAAGATAAGGGCAGAGAGGTCATTTAGAAATTACCCTCACAAGCAAAACACACTTGGATTGCAGAAAATTAATTTGATTTATTGCCAAATAAAAATAGGCACCTAAACACCTTCCCTCCACCTCCTCCTTTTCCCAAGGCTCAGCTTCACTCTTTCATTCCCAAATTTTCTACCTCACCCCTTCCCCAAGCAGCACAGGGAGATGGGGAATAGTGGGTTACAGCCCGTCATAACAGCCCCTCTCTGCTGCTGCTTCCACATCGCACTCTTCCCCTGCTACTGAGTGGGGTCCCTCCCACAGACTGCAGTCCTTCAGGAAATAACCTCTTGCTCCAGGATGGTGTCCTCCATGGGCTGCAGTGTGGATATCTGCTCTGGCATGGGTCTCCATGGGCTGCAGGGAAATACCTGCTCCACAGTGGTCTCCTCCAAGGGCTGCAGGAGAATCTCTGCTCCAGCTCTTCCTCCACCTCCTTCTCTGACCTTCTTGTTTGCAGGGCTGTTTCTCAGACTTTTTTCCTCATTCCTTACTGTCTGTACAGGGTTTCTTGCTCATTCTTAAACAGATTTTCCCCAAGGTGTCACCAGCTTGGCTGATGGGTTCAGCTGTGTCCTGTGGTGTGTCTTTTAGAGCTGCCTGTGTCTACACAGACGCTACACCTGCAGTTGCCTCCTACAACACCTGGGCACCTACACCTAGTAGAGTATCCTTGCCATTTCCAGTCAGCTGATCTATTTTTGGGATTAGGGGCTCTGTAGCTGTTTTTTGCACTGCTGCAAGATAACTGAAAAGTTTTAGTAGCTGCAGTTGATAGTACTTTGTGCAACAGCTTCTGCCAAGTTTCTTCTGCTATTGGCAACCTCCTTTTTGCTGAAAAGTGATTTCTTTGAATGAAGTCATGGAGGAAGTGCTGAGCTTCTCAATGTCAGTGCTGGGAAGGGGCATAAATTTTGGGAGGATTATTTCAATACAGAAAAATATTTGTACTTACTAGGTTTGTGTAATACTTTTACCTGGGACTCTCACAAAGTCCATCTTGCTTGGGAGATTCACAGGAATGTACTTTCCTTTGGCGTACAAATACTGCAAGAATGATGCTCACTTCTAGGTTTTGTTTCCAGCTGAAACCTGGAAAGACTGTACAGAAAGGGGGAAAATGTTGGTAAGTGAGTTCTAACTGAACTGCAACATTGCCACGTTCTTCATATGCTTAGATTACCTTGATTCAGCTCCTGGGTACTGGGTAACAGAACAATGTCCACATTTGTAACAGGACCTGCTTCTCATCAGGAGTCTGAAACAGAGTGTGATAGAACTGGCTGAAGCAGGGGGCTGAGAGCCAGCCCACAGCTGTGGGATTCCTTCTGTAAGGAATTTGAAATAAGTCCTCTCCTGTAAACTTTCAAAGCAAGACACATGACAGTTTCCTTTGAAAAGGCTCTAGCTCAGTAACAGTGAGAGAAAATGCATTGTCCAGCAGTTCCTTGAGGTGGAACAGCAGAGACAGGCAGACAATAGTGTAGCTGTGCAAGTAAGCTGCTTTGAGGGAAGAGGGAGTAGTAAATCTTGTGACTGATTTATGACAGGGAAATTAAGATTATGCAGTGGTATCTAAAGCTTATGCATGAGCTGAACCAATCAGTTGCTCCATACTTTCTGGTCTGCATGAAAAAGATGGGGTCTTTTTTATTTCTAGGGATAAAGGAATAAATGAACTTTTTTTCTCTTTTAAGCTCTGGCTGACAGCAAAAATTCTAATGACTGTACATGTTTTATCATAGCAAAGAATGTGATCATCATAAGAGGATATCAGCCATAAGAGAAGGTTTGTATGTGGTTGCAAGGAGATGGAGAGGATGTAGGAAACAAACTTGTGAGATTAACAGTGCAATACCAGAATACAACAAAGTATGAAGCTGTGACTTTTTCTGTCCAAATACCTGCATTTCTCCTGTCCCACAAGAGTAATTTTGGAGGGAAGAAAGCATACAGAGCTGCATCCCTATTACAAGAGTCCCTGCAGGAGGCACAACCAGTAGAAAAATGATGCAACAAACACACCTTGTTTCTTGGCCATTCTTTTGGTATGTCTGAATATTCGACTTCTGCACGAGTACTGTCAGATATTTCAGGATCTACGTCTCCAAAATCAGGCTGTAGATCACTCCATTAGACCTTTCCTCAGATGACATCCCCCTACTTGCCTGCTTATTGTGTTAATTCTTCTGTCATGAGATACCCAGGTCTTGTAGTACTGCCTGCTTGAAAACAAGGGAAAAAAGAATGACTTTGTGTATGCATACTGTTTTGAAGAATACCAAACTGCTTTTTTTTTTTTTTTTTTTCCTATTAAGAATGCACAAAATGTTTCTTGGGTGGGATTTGGGAAGTTCTGCCTTGTGACTGAGATATAATCTCAGGACTGCATTTTAGAACAATTAAAATCCTTTACTGCTTCTTGCTGGGCCTTACAGGATTGCAGTGTCTATGCTGCAATTCAGTGACAAGTTGGTGTCCAAAAAGTATACTCTGAGAGCTCTCACAGCAGAAGTAAGTTCAGATTCAGGGTGGGAGCAGACTAAAGAAACCTGACATCAGAGAAAGGTAAAGTAAAAATAACACTTTTGCTGGTCTGGGTTTAAGAATACCTTTAGAGCACTAAACAGTGTTATTAGGGGATTAACATCTTTCCAAAAAGCCAGTTTAGTGAGTCACTACAATGAACTGTGCAAATGCAACATGCAAGAGAACAGCAAGTATATTTTTCTGTCTCCCTTTACTAAAAATATTCCTGAAATGTCCTGAAGACTTGTAAAATACTATTACTTATGAAAACAGAGCAATTTTGAATTCTTAAGAGGAAGACTTGCTGTTTTATTAATTGGATTAAACTATAACATTGTCTTAGTCCAAACTGTTTGAATGGTTCTTGTTCAATCACAGTTCCACTTTGTGTATTATTAATTCAGGAATCAAAATTCTTTTTATTTATGTCACATAAAACTTGCCATTGCAAGGTGGCATAAACAGAGACATTAAACCACAGTAACACATAGCAGCCAACAAACAAGAGCACACACTAAACATTTACAGAAACAGTTATGTAAAACCATATATATTGTGCTGTTGTGAACAATGACATAGGAAAAAATTATGTATGGGTCTGTGAGATAAAATTACTGTTATACAGTGACCATTATCATTGTACTGTTTATCGGATCTGAGCAACCAGAAAAAAATCTGGTTTTAACCAACATGTCAGCTGTAGGGTTTTGGGTCCTCCTTTATCCTAGATACATTTAATTCTTTTTGGTAGTGCCTATTGTCAGACATTTCATGAAGCTAAATAAACTGCACTTGTTTCTACTAATACATGGAAAAATCAAGGAATGTGCTGTTTTGCTTTGGTTTTTATTTGTTTGTTTTCTTCCCTACACACTCAGTTTGTGTTTAAGTAGAAATAGTTTGGGTCATCATGTTTGTATCTACAGAAAATGTCACGAGAGAAGTGAAATATGTTTGAGGTCCTTTATGTTTTTAAGTAGACTTTCAAGAGGTTGTTTCAACAGTGACTTTCCTTATGCTCCAAAAGGCATATCATGCAGTTGATGCCCTGCTTGCCTTGACTGAATCATTTCATATGAGATTGAAATGAGTTCTACACATTAGATGAGTTTGCAGGGCCTCTTGGAGTAACCTCTAAAGCTGATATACTCATCACTAGTCCAACTGATGAGGCTTCACACAGCTGGCAATGTAAGCTTAGTAAATGACAGAAATTGAGTGAAGATGGAGATTGAATTTACAACCCATATAGCCCATAAAGGGCAATTTCTCAGGGGCAATGTTTAGATGAACAAGTGGAACAGCATTTAGCAACGATCCATGTATGTGCTCACCAGTTTATGAACCCTGCATTCAGCTTCTTCCCCAGGATCCTGGGTTGTGAGGAAGCTTTTAATTTCCCAGACATATGGAAGCCAGTTAAGGTAATAGGTCCTTCTCCAAAACATACCTCTTTAACATCTCAGAGTCAGGCTGGTTTTGCTTAGATGCAACAGTTCATATAGAAATCATTAAAACAGAGGTGACAATAAAGAAACTATGGAGAGGAATAGATCTGCTTATCAAGAATACCCATCTCAAAATTGTTCAGCAAGCAGAAGCGCCCAGTGATCACTTTGAGGTACAAGGGAAAAAGTTCTCTGTAAGGGCCAATTAAACTTTGCAAATGCAATTGCATAGTACCATTTGTAAGTTAATTCCTTCTGAACCTAATGACCTAACCCAAGGAACTGCTGTGTTATATTACTAAAAAAAGATCTTTTTGCTCTTCCCTTGTATTGTTTTAGTCTGTGGAGCTAACAGGCAATAAATATCACCTATTCTCTTTGTGATGCATCTTTCTCTTCAGGGGGTGGCTACTAACTAGGTTCAGTTCACATAAAAACTGAATAAAAATGTGAACTGAAAAATGAACATAAAAATGAATGGAAGTTAGTGCATAAAGTAACTCCTTTTGAGGTGCATGAACACTCTGTCTTTCTTAGACTGCATTAAGGGGACGGTTAGAGTGTAAGCCACATGGTTTGCCCTGGATTATGGAAGAAACATCACACCTTCAAAACAAATAGTTCATTTCCTATAGCTGAAAGAAAAAAACTTGGTTTCTACAAGAAATCAGCTCCTGCCTTCCAAAAGGCAGTGATGAGGCAATAAATCACTGATGTCATGGTATAAAAGAGATATTTATCTGGTTAAAGAAAGGCTGGAGAATTTAAGTTTTTCTGTTAACTTTAGAAAGCCTTTGTGTTTTGTGAGAGAAGTCCTATAGAGTAACAGGAAACTTTTCACTGTGCAGGATTTAGCTAAGATGAGCTTTAATAATGATAAACTGTGGTTTGTTTGGGATTTGGGAGGGGTTTATTAAAGTGCCCTTAATATTAGACTCCTAATAATAACTTCTCCAAGTTCTCTCTACCCTAGCTGAACATAAATACTTGGATAATGTCAGCATTCACTGAGTACTTTGGATGCTGTTTTGGTAGTTCATTAGATGTGAAGTACAGCTGACCATCCACACAGTATTTGTAACACAAGATCAAAGTGAATGCAGACAAAAGGGAAGTATTACCACCACTGAGGGAGACTGGCAGTTAATTTTAGGGCTAAGTTGTGGCGGCATCAGGTACAAAGCATTCTTTCTCCTGTTTCTTTTCCTGAATAACATCTGATGGTGCAGCCTTTAAAATACATCATCTTCCTCCTATATGTGTTAAATTCTAAGGAAGCCACATGCAACATTTGGGCCAGCCAGGATGGAGTGGTTTTAAACACACACGCCATGTAGTTGAATGCATGGACCCCTTCTTTCAATGAATCACTTTATTCCTGCCTGCCATTTCACAAAATGCAGCCATCTAGATTCTGTTTACTGTGTGATTAAAAATCCCTTTTAGCTTTGCCAGTCATACCTGTCCCTTGCTGCACTAATCCAGCATTTTGTGAGGGTCAGAGTGATTGCTTGCTGGCACTGCTGATTTTGTGGGATTTGGCTTTGTTAGAAGTCAACTTAAAAGTGCTGGAAGGATAGCATTATCAGAAAGATGCTCTTCTTCATCTCCTCTTCCATTCCCAAGTTTCCTGCCACTTCCCACCTTAAACCAGCTGGCAGACTTATACTTGGCTACCCCCCAGTCTGGCCATCGGTTTAGTTACTGCAGCCCCCTCCTTGGTGAAAATGGCTGAGCTGTGCTGTGCCGCTGTTACTGCTGCAGAATGACCTGGAGATCTGAAGCAAAAAACAGATGTCTCAATAAATTTTTGTCAAAATGTAATTATCTTGGGAACAGGGAAACAAATGGGGGGAGAGGCAGAACCAGATGCATGATGTTAAAATATGCAATCATAATTATAATGAAATTTTTAATAACTAAGTGGAAGAGTCAATGACTGCTTGTGATTTTGATTTCAAATGAATCCCTGAAATTCAGTTGCTGATAATGGTGCTTAAAGCAGAAACAGTGAGGGCTGCACAAAAAATATCATCCTGAATGCTTTTTCACAAATAAATCTTGGCAAATAAAACAGGCTATCTTTTGCCCAGGAATCTGGCCAATTTGCTTATTCCTTTTCAGTGAATAGAACATGATGAACTGTGGATTTCATCGGTAACCATAAAGACTTTGTGTTTTCACTGCGTAGAAGGTTGGATGGATATTAATACAACATACTCAATGGCAGGGTTGGTTTATGAATAAATTCTGATTGTTTCCATTGTATAAAAAAAAAGAGTGGATTACAGTTTGCATTGTCAGCTGAAGAGAAGATATTTACTTCTGAGTGTTTAAATAATAAGACCAAATGAAAGACCAGGTCCAGATCAGTTTTCTAAGGCTGACTAGGTGCTGGGAGATGCCCCATCCAATACCTCACAGAGCACAAGGCATAAGTATTCCAAAACTGTCAGGTGAGGTTGTTTGGTTATTTTCATTTTTTTTTTCCTTAATGGGAGTGGAGTTCTCATTTTTAGGTAAATCAGTAGTTTATAACTTTTGTAATGTAAAGAACCAGTTCCTTTGGGGTTAGGCTGAAGCCTCTATCCTATATTATAGGCTGCTTGCCATGTCTGCTTTCCATAGCTGTGGTCCTACACTGCTAGTATAGGTCCTTGCGGTGATAATCTTGTGGTGAAAATTATTCTGTACGAAGCAATGCCTGGCCTTAGACAGCATTATTCTGCAGAAAGTCAAGTTTAGAAGTTTGTATTTGCTGGCTGCATTTTGAGGTACATTTCCTCAAATTAAATCCTCAGATCAATGCTGTTCAGTGCTGTGGTGAATTTTGCAGTGCTGCGGTGACTTTTGCAGTGCTGCTTCTGAAGGTGTATGGTGAGTACTGGGGAAAGATCATCTCTCTGAAACATCAGGTTAAGTAAGACAAGTAGGGAAAGCTAATCTACTCATCCAATGTTGGGCTACAAGCTCCAAAAGTACATCTTTTTTTAGTGGTGAACATTAGAGAATTTTTTAATATTTCAGACAGAGATTTTTTTTTTTTTTTTTTTTTTAAATCGGACGACCATTCTACAGCTACATTTTAAGATAATTTTGTGGAAAGTCAAACCGGTTTGTTAAACTGCCTTTTAGGTGAATATAAAAGAAGCCATTTCTAGCCACTGTGAGTGATGCTGCAGAAATTCCAGACAAGTTAGAGGGCTTCACAGCACAAAAAGTAATCAGGTTCTCTTCATCCTGTGCAAACCCCATTGCCTTTTCTTGAAAAACTGCATACTGCAGCTTGGTACACCCACAGATCCCCATACCAGAAATGCCGGCACCTGAAGCACCCTGTGCAGATAGGTTGCCTTCCACATGGGACTTGCGGGAACTTTTACAATTAGAATTAAACCTCTACGGAGGCAAGTTTTAGTTCACTGCAGAGGTTATTCCTTCTTTATTTCCCCTTTGTCTCTTATTCATATCTGTCCTGTAAATGGAAAGGATTCCACTGTTGTTTATGTTCACGTGGAAATAGCATTTTATGGGAAGTACAGCCATAACTTGGAAAGCAGCTGGCTGGGATCCAGTCTGTGAAGACCAGTAAAGATTATTCAGGAAACAGTAAAACTGTACTCCTGTAGCTGACACCTTGTTTAAACATTTTAGGGTTTGGACATGCTCATGGTCAACTTATGGCATCAAAAAGAGAAAGTGTGCAAGCCAATTTCCTTGAAAAGGAAGTCTGGTTCCTCCCAGATGTCCTATTTTGTTGTGCTACCAGGCACGATGTTAAAGGTTGTGTGCTGTCCACAACATGGGACACCTTATTTAACCTCACTGGTGGAAGTGTTGTTTCTGGTTTTGTGTAATAAGTATGACAGTTGAATTATAGAAGATAACATCTCAGCTCAGAAATCTTACTAACCTCTCAGTTTTTCCCTTTTATACAGCCCATTTTATAATTAATGATGTCTAATGTTCTCCCTCCTACCCCCCCAAAAATCAAGTCTACTTTAGTTATTGAGGCTGCCCTTTTAATGGCAAGTAAGACTTAACTCTTTGACTGACTCTTCTCTAGTAATAAGCATCCCTTTCTCTTCTCCCTCATTGATATATTTTTGGGAATTGCTAAACAGACTTTATGTAGGAAAGAAGCAGAGAGGAATTAAAACTAAATGTGGATACTTATTCAAAATCCAGAGTTCACAGTTGCAACATATTCTGTTGTAGCAAGTCTCCTGAATTTTACTTTATTTCCCTATTAATAGAAAGAGCACCAAAAGGCTTGCTTGAGAGGACACTGTTCAAAGATTACTTAGGAAGGTACAGTTTTGCTGTGCTCTGTTTCAGACCGAAGCTGTGGCTTCAACTGAAAAGGTTAATTCCAAGTTAATAATTTATTCAGTAGAATAAGCCTAATACTTTCAAAGGTACCTTACTGACTTAGATATCCAACTTACTGAATTTAAGTGGCAGTGGACACTTAATTTTAACCTTATAAGTAGGCTTACAAAAGGCTTTTGAAGACTATAACATGAACATAAAACTTCCTCAGGGGCAATAAGTCATCTGAGATCTAAGACACAGGAGAAAAGTACAAAGAACAAAATGAGATCTTTAATTTACCTAGTTAGAGCTGCCTCACTCTAGAGGTGCCCAGGTTTTTCCAGTTCAGTAATTCTATTTTTCCTGTGAATATTTAATATAGTCAAAATATAACTAAAAAGCAAAGTCTGACAATAGCATGTTCTAGGTTAATTAACCTCAGTGTCAATGCTAAGAGATGTATTGACATAATATGGATTTAGACACATTTTTAAGCAGACATACACACATGCTGGCATGTTTTTATTCCTATCTTGTACTAATGTGAGGTATGGAAATGTGCTATCATACATTACTATTGTACCTTCCTTTTGCTGTCCATTTGTAGGTCAGCTCTTAATAACTCTTTGCACAAATGATACTGAGGTCAATAACAGATGAGGTAACATATCTTTTGAAAATCCCAGGCCAGCAAAGGTCTCCTTCAGAAGACATGTAATGTCTTGACACCGCTAGGACTAGAACCAGTTATGCCCCATTTTGGACCACTCAGCCCATATTCACTGAAGCCACAGAAAAACAAACGTTTGATACATTCCTGTACTGTCCAGAGTAAAGTCAGGCTGTAGTCTGACTCACTGAAGTGTGTCGGTGTTGTTTACCAAGAGACGGAAAATGTAACTTTACAGCTAAACCCATTCCTGGAGAATGGTTTGCTGGTTGACTAGCTGTAGTGGGGATTTATTTAGCAAGCTTTTCTTTCTTTTTTTTTTTTCCTCCAGTGGGGAAAATATATGCAGCATCCAAAATTTCCATTAAAATTTCCCCCCAAAAACAAAGCTTCATTTCCATTAATACTAACAAGGAATTTTGAAATGTTTGCTTTATGAGCTTCTTTCTCCTTTTTTTGCATCTGATGGGCATTCTTAGAACAAAATATGAAAGCTCCTGGGGGTACATGTTTCACTTACTGTAAGTTTCCATCCTTGAGTTTGTACACTTATCTTTTCCTTTCCATCAATATATGATTTACCAGTGATTTGTTTCAAAGCCCATTAAGACAACTGTGAAGTTGGACCTTCATCTGATATGCAGTCTGCATAGCAGTGGAGGCTTAACTGTACTTATTGTTAGAAAAATTACCAAAAAGCATTATTGTGTCAGATAAAAATAGTTTCATTCTGTGAAATAAGGATTAGAAAGAGGTCCAAACTATGGTACAGGCTGGCATAAACCAAGGAATCTTTACTGCTGTTTGAAATCTAATTGTCCATCACAGCCTGGCTTGTCATTTCCTTAGTCTGTGGACTCTGGTGGTGCTTTGCTTCATCTCTTGAACCATTTTATGCCTTCTCATTGATTTGCTGATGCCTGCCAGTACACAGTCAGTTCGGCATTTGATCTGCCTTCTTAACAGCAAGTTGAGGGAGTGCTTGCAGAAATAAAGGGTCATTAGGGAGACCAAGGCAGCAAGTCTAGGACTGAGAATACTGCCATCTTTCATCATGGGCCAACACCAGAAAAGCTCTACCACACTTGGTGGGGTTCAGTTCTAGCAATTTCATACATAGAGTTTGCATCTGTGAATGAAAGAGTGTGACTGCTTCTTAAATTTTTTTGTCTAATGCACTAATTCATCAATAACCAGAGATGAAAGTAAACACATAGCTGAAGCACTTGAAGGAACACAGTCTCCTTTACTGTTGAAAAGGTGGTGAGGAAAAAGCATTTTGGTGTGTGTTCAAATTGTTCTGTAAGCTACAAGATTAATTATGTTGATTTTCATGGTGTTTTGGGTCAGACATCCATGCTTAAATACGGCATGCAATACCTCTATCTATTTGGCTTTACTTTTTTATTGTATTGCAGCTATGATATTCTTTAAGAATTTATGTTAAATTAATATTTGCATATATATTCACAAATTGTTAATAAGAATGTGGGGATCTTGGTTGTAAAGCATAGACACAACTGTGGACTGTACCTTTTATTTTTAACCTTATTTTACTTCTCAGAGAGTACAACAGTTTATAAACATACACATACATATTTATACAACAAGAAATGCTTTGTAGGGAATCTTGAGATCTGCAAGGGCTGAGAATGACCTACTTGACCTGCTAAGTAATAAATAAATAGTCTCCAGGTATAGACCAAGACTGTAAATTTCTGCAGTCTTTTTCAAGACTGAAAAGTGAAAAACTGAAATTTACTTAGCGAAAAGACACTGGAAAAGGTTAGAATAGAAACCAATATACAGGTTTTGTACCGTGTTATTGTAGCGTGTCTGAGTAAGCATATGCATCTATATAAATAGAATGTTAATAATTTAGACCGCGACTTGAAGAAGCAGCAAGGTCAGAAATTAGTAAAGACATCTCATTTCTTAACATTTTAAATGACCACTCAGAGAACTGTCTTTATGGGGAGCAGAGAAAATATGTTTTTGCTAATGTATTGTATCAGCTACTTTGCAGGGTCCTCTGTTCATATTCAGACGATGAGAGAAAATATCAAACTTGCAAATAACAAGGAAGAATGTCTGTTCCATGTCACTGTACTGGCCATTTTGGAAACGTGCAATGCGACATTGCCTTCCAAATTTTATACACTTAGCTTTAGAAAACTTCAGAGACATTAACAGACAAAATGTTTACCTAAATTTTCAGCATCTTAAGATCAGAAGGCTCTGGATTGTTTGTCCTTGATTTCAAATTAGATAATGAAGTAGTGGTTGGATTTAAGCATAAAGGTTGTAGTTTTTGAGCATGAACAACCTGTGTGACTAAGGGAAAACAGTTACCGAGTTAAAATTTTTCTTTGTCTCATTTTAAATAAATTAAACCATTGTGAAAACACTGCATAAATTAAACAAAAGTGGCATAACTCAGTGTAAGCAAAATAATTTTTTCAAGTGTAATTTTGTTTACAGTCTGGAATGTTCACAAGATTTGAACTTAAATAAAAAAAATATTTAGAACTTCACACTTCATTCTTAAAAAACCTCAGTAAATACCTAATTTCAATTTATTTTGCTCTGGATTTTGTGCAGCAGCTTTGTTTTGTTGCTTATGCATCTCTGCTTCTTCCAATCCAATCCCCCTACCACATGCTCTGCAATTCCTCCTGTTTCCATTTCAGCCTTCTAAGAACAGTACATTGTACAGCCTAAAGTACATTGAGAACACTACAACACGTCCCAAAACCATAAAGTTAACCCATAAGTATCCCATGACACAGTACATAAACTCAGGGAAACAGTTCTTGCATAACCTTGTCAATCAATACACACTTCCTAGCAGCTGCTGCTGCCCTGATATTATGATAAAGGACACATTCCTGAGTCAAGCAATGACACACTGTGGTGAAGGGGTTAATTACCATCATTTGTGTACTCGATGGCATTTTTCTTGTCGGTGTTCTCTCTACCTTATGCATGCACTGCCTTTCAGAGATAACTGATAAAAACATTGGGTGAAATCTTATCAAAACCACCAGAGCCTATACTAGACGTGCTCAGGTATCTAAATCCCCTAGCCTTCCAAGGCAATGAAATAGTTAAGATTTTTAACAGATGAAAAATAGATTCCAATATTTCTCTGCTGTTTCACTGCTCTAAGAGTTAGCTATATAATCATGCTCCTTAATTTGTTTTTCATTTTCATTCTGTTGAATAAACCCTGCAGGTTTACAGTTCCATGGCTTTATGTATGTATGTATGTATGTATGTATGTATGTATGTATGTATGTATGCACGCATTATTCAGAACCTAAAACCATATGGAGAATTCTGCTTTCTTGGCATTTTTTTTTTTTTTGTATGAGGAAGTAGTAAAATGTTTTGAGATGCTATTAAGTCTTTAAATTACAAAACCTAGATTCCACCTTAAAAATGTTCCATACTGTACATTGCATAGCCCGGGGTGCTGACTAGCTGCCAAATATCTATCAGAGAGTGATTTATGATATATGATATGTTCCTCAGCCCAAGTGGAGACTGTTTAGTTGAAACATGAGAAAGGAGAGGCCTTGTGCTCTCAAAACCATGATGACAAGTTTCTGTTTGGCTTTCTGAGAGAACATAAAGTACAAAACGTGCCATATTTTACAACACCAAAACTTATGGAAGGAACAAAAGTAAATTCACTTAACCCCTGGTTTCATTAGATTCCCTGCCCCCCTGCCCTCCCCCCCGCCCTTTTTTTTTTCCTTTCTATTTTTGGGGAAGTCTGCCTCTTATTGTAAAAAAAAAAAAATAATCCTTTTTTCTTTTGTTATTTGTAAGGTCTGTGAAATAGAATTGCAACAGCTTGATTCTGAAAATTAAATTATTTTCAATAGCTAATAGCTGTGTGGACATATTTTTAAAATGAGATTTCAGATCCACAAGTTAAATTTTGCTTGTACTTTCCTTTCAACTCTAACTGAACCTGGTGTTATGATTTCTGATACTTTTTGTTCTGAAAATAATTTTTCCCTGCAGCTGTGAAAAAGTACTTCTCCCATGTGGTTTTTGGGATCCACACTTTAACATGCTGGGGTAGAACAATATGGTCAGTGACCTCTAGGGTCTTGAAGAATAAAATTCCTCAAGGTCCTGTGACAATATTTGTGGAGAGTTACAGCCAGGGAAAAAAAAAAAAAAAAAAAAAAAAAAAAGCTGTGTGTTTAATCTAGCTGATGTATCCATTTTAGAAAGACATTCAGTCACCACAGTATCTAACTGCTAAAATGCAGCATGACACAGAAAGAAACCTCATTACCTAAAGTAGGCTGGGTTTGTTTCTTCATACCATTACATTGTCTTTCTTTGCATGTCTTCCCTCTGCATTTGTTATTTTCCAGGTTTTGCTGTGGGAGAATGGCAGATACAAAAGGCTGGCTTTACACAGGCAGTGAAAATTATCAGCCTAGAGCACATTGTGATCTCAAATAAAGCCTTTCGCAGTTGCACAGTAAGTACACACCATCTTCAGCATTTTGTGTCCACAGTGTGTTGAAAGCCTGAGCCTAGACAGAAGATGCAGCAAGTACATATTATGAAAACCCATAACCTCTGTTTACAAAACCTAAGGAGTCTAAGTGCAGAAGGAAACAAATACTTTTGCTGTTTTTCTACAAATGGACAGTTATGGCAAAGGCTGTATCTAGTCTGGTGCATCTGGGAGTGCTTCTGAGGTCTACTTTGACATTGTTCCAGCTCCATACTCAAGTGAAGACCCAGAGCCAGGGTAGCAATATTCTGTGGCTGGATTTCTGCTGAAAGGTATGGGCCCCATAGAGCTGGGGAGTCCTTTGGCCATGTTCCCTGCCCTGGCAGCTGCAAGCACAGGACCGTGGCAGTCCAGATACAGTCAGGAAGACAAAGTAATATACCCTATGACATAAGAGGAAACTGTTAAGAGAAAAAGAAACTTACTTTATCTGCTCTGAGTCCTTGTAAGGTCCTTAAACACAGAACCTTATTTCTGTAAGATTGACAACATAGATAATTTACGCAGATGTGATTAGCACAGCTATTTGGAGAAGCTGCAGATCATAAAGTGGACTTGAGAGGTCACTTTGGCTTTAGTCCGTTGAGGCTGTTGACATGAAAGATCAGGCTTTTATGTTGGGTGTGCAGAGAGCAGAGGTTGCAGAGAATGAATATGCAGTGGTCTCAGACTATTAAGACAGAACAGACTGCTAAGGGAGTGGGCTAAATAAACTGTGACACAGGTATGCTTCTGTTTACATAGGGTATTATTATTGCTCGGTCAGAATCAAATCTCTGGGAAGTCAATTTGACTAGTCAGGCAATAGTAGGAAAAAGCCAATCTCTGGCTATTAAGGTTGACTATCCTTTCAGTTCGCCAGTTAATATGCTATAGATAGATGTCTTTGGGCTCACTTATTGTCCTGTTCTGGGTATATGCAAGTCAAAAACTCAGGAAAGCCTCACTCTGAAGGCTTTGGCTTGTATTACCTACAAGTCCAGATACAGCAAGCTGTTTGGGATAATACAGTTGATTGTTTTGAGAAAAGATGCAGGCTGGAAACTTGACTAAGAACTATGTACATGCCTAGAAAGTAAGCAGTTGTTAGTTTGGGAATGGAGACACTCTATCATGTAGAGCTACATGTGCAGCTACATGACTTCACTATTTACATCTCCCAAAACTGATATTTAGTGTGACACTTTCTTACCTTAAATTGAATCTTGAGGTATTCTGAAATATATCTTTAGGAATCTGTGGCTTTTTAAAGTTCTGCTTCAAACATTAACGTAGTCATTGTCATGTATTGCATTTTCATCCCATCCAAGAAAGCAAATAGCACCCTGTGTCCGAGCACTCACTGCAATAACTGTGATATATAAAGAGGCACAGAATATTGCAAGGAAAATAAACAGAAACTTTCTAACACTTGAAAATGGATTGACGGAGAGAGACATAAGCTGGGAATAGACTAATTCTCTATCCTGTGATCAGTGTGAAACTCTAGTTACGTTCTGAATTGATCCTCCTTCCTGGGTGGCAGCTTTGTAGTTAATGCAGAGTAATAATACTACACAAACCACTGCTTAAGCTGTTGCCAGGATCTCATGTGTCTTGAGGTCCTGACTTTCTTCTGTCCGAACAGGCACAACTACCACAATTTTATGTAAAGTGAGCCAGCTTCTTCTGCCACAGGGAGCCAAACATGCCCCAGCTGGTTTTAATCTGGAAGATACAAGTGCAAGTTAACAGCAAAGTATGGAGTGGTGCATAGGAAATGCATAACAAGCTACTGAGATTCATGGCAGGCCATTCTGATTGCCTTCCAACCATATTGCACAGTATTGCATCAATATTGATGCTGCTTTGCTGAAATTATCATTTGCAATCAAGGTAGAAGTGTGCCTATGGAACTCTAACTAGTGACTATTTTAGATGACTTTTTGCAAAAAAAGACAAAATAATCTTCAGGCCTCTCAGCCTGGGGAATGTTGGTATTATGTGTCACTTTACTGACAGTACTGCAAAGGTCTAGTTGCGATTAAGACAATGTTGTAAGTTGTCTGGTATCTGCACTGCAAAACTGTTAGAAATGAAAACTGTTGAAGGTTATGGGTTCACCAGCAACTTTTCCTCACTTGGGAATAATCTGTTGCTGTTTTAGAGTATAAACAAACCTATTAATGTTAAAATAATTGTTCAAGACATTTTCTTATGCTTGGATATTCAGTATAAGTGCTGAGACTTGCAACTTGGCTAGCGGCTGCAGCAAACAAACATCCTGTCAAAATGCCTGGCACTCTGTGTTCCTGCATGACTGTCAGGAAACAGTGTGTTTGGGGAAAGGGAAGATGGACATTACAAAAACTATAAACTTGTTTTCCCAAAACAATAGCATGATACAAAACCAAAGGAGCCTTTTATTAAAATATTTGCTGTTAGATTAGCGTATTGCATGGGCAAGTGGGGGGAGGGACAGAGGAGAGGGTGTGATTGCTTAATACGTAACTGGGGCTTGATGTAGCTGACACATTAAACACATATTTGTTTTCTGGTAGGCTGTGCATCAGCCACACTTTAGTATGCCATCTGAACTGAACCACCCATCCATATGTGCCCAGCCCATTGGGGTTAATTTCTAGTACACCGTATTGGCATTAGTTGCTACAGTATCTTGATCTGACTAGATCTGTCTTTGCTGTCACTGGGCATTCCAGATGTCCTTCTGCTTATTTGGTTCATTACAGCTCAAACCACAAGGCAGACCAGGTGTTTTTGCCCCCCTAGTGCCACCCTAGTGTTGTGCAGAAGGCTGGCTTTAATCTCTGTGGGGCATTGTATGCAAGTCCAGCTGGCCAAGGCCGCAGTGTGGGTTTGCTGAACAAGCATGTTCCCCAGCTGCCTGGGCAACGTCCCCTCCCCAGTCACTCTCCAAAGCTCTTAGTGATGCCCTGAGTCCTAGAAGCTCCTAAGATGGAGGAGAGTGAGGGAGCTCTCTGTACAACTGTGGTCCTCCAACCTGAAAGCTTTCTGTCTTGGATGCCTTCCTCCTCAGAAGGAATCTGAAACATTTTACGAGCATCATACATCTAAACAGGCAACCAGATAACTACTTTACCTACCTGTACAGCCACCAAGTAGGTAACACATGTCAGGAGGGGATTCCTGAATCAGGCTATTTTTGAAGGACAGTAAAAAGTGGGAAGTGGAATTTGTTTTTTTCTTATCTCTTCCCAGTAGGCATATCTAGAAACATATCTACTTGTCTGTGACACCTGAAATCATCTTCTGAAACCAGTGAGGTAAATTGCATCTAGACCTTAAAAAGGGGGATGCCACAGCGCAAATGATGGCAAAGAGTGTGGTGGAAGAGGTGGCAGAAAATCAGTTATCTTGTCTCTGAAGAAGCTCAGCACAGAACACAGGAAAACCTGCAGAACTTGATTTTCTATTCTGTTTCATCCTGAATTCATTGACTGTCAGTGGAATAAAAGAAATGGGAATGTTATGATTTCTAGATCTGGTAGCTATAAAGGTATAGATAAAGAAATGGAAAGGAGTTACCAATGACCTTGGGATGAGAAATAAGATACCAGTAAATTTATTGTTATTTGTTCAATTATGAAAGAATTTCTGCTACTGTGAAATGTTCTTGAACTGAAAGATGTTTACAATGTCAGCCTTGCGTTGGTGTGCAATACCATCTGCCACATTTGCAGCAGCAATTGCTTAACATCAACATAGTTCCAGCAAGGAGAATAATCAATTTTGGCACCAAATTTGAATAACAATGAGAAAGCAGAGTTTCTTTTCATTGATCAGAAATAAGAACAGTTGAGTTTCCTTAGAACAATAGACACAATGGAAAGCAGAACTTGTACTGGTCTAGATTTGTGCTGGTTGTGGCTGGGATAGAGTTAATTTTCTTCATGATGTTTAGTATAGGGCTATGTTTTGGATTTGTGCTGAAAACAGTGTTGACAATGGAAAGATGTTGCCGTTATTGCTGAGGAGGGCTTACTCAGCACCCAGGCCTTTTCTGCTCCTCACCCCACCCCACCAGCGAGGAGGCTGGGGGGCACAAGGAGCTGGGAGGGGACACAGCTGGAACAGCTGGCCCCCACTGACCAAAGGGACATTTTATACCATATGACACCATGCTCAGCATATAAACCTGGGGGAAGAAGAAGGAAGGGGAAATGTTCAGGGAGATGTTATGGTGTTTGTCTTCCCAAGTAACCATCACGTGTGATGGAGCCCGGCTTTCCTGGGGATGGCTGAGCACCTGCCTGCCCATGGGAAGTGGTGAATGAATTCCTTGCTTTGCTTTGCCTGCACATGTGGGTTTTGTTTGATCTGTTGAAGTGCCTTTATCTCAACCCACAAGTTTTCTCACTTTTACTTTTCTGATTCTCTCCTCCATCCCACTGTGGTGGGAGTAAGCAAGTGGCTGTGTCATGCTTAGTTGCTGGCTGGGGTTAAACCATGACAATCTTTTTTGGCTCCCAGCTCAAAGGGTTCAAGATAACAACAGATTTGATTAGAATGTGCCAGATGGAATTTATAGCTGTTATTGCTGTTTAGCTATTAATTGGCAGGCTGCTGTGCCTGCCATGGGGCTTGCTTGCCTCACGGTAAATGAAAGTCCAGTGCCTGATAGTGGCTGCTTTTTGTTTTTGCTGCTTGCTGTACTGCTGCACTGCTTATCATCTCACTGTGCTGTGCTTGGGATCATTTTGATAAGAGCAATGGAGATGCGCCTGAGCTGGCAGATGGCCAGGGCATCGCTGCTCTTTCTGTGCTGCTGTACTGGACAGGCTGGAACTCCAGTGTGAATTGAGTTGAAGGGATTGTGACCTGTGGATGAGTCCACGTGGGAGCAGGACACCCCAAAGTGTCTGTGACTGTGGATAAGTCCATGCCAGAGGAGGTATATCTCAAAGTGTCTATGGCTGTGGTTATGTCTGTGCCACAGCAGGTATACTGCTGAAGGAATTGTGGCCCAAGGGTAAGTCCATGCTGCAGCAGGTACACCTTGAAGCGTCTGTGGCTGTGCATGAGGTTATGCTGGAGCACCTCAAAGTGTGTGGCTATGGATAAGCCCACGACAGAGCAGGTACACCCTGAAGGAACTGCAGTGAGCAGTAAGGCCATGCTGGAGCCAGTTTGCTTCTGGAGGCACTGTGGCTTTAGGTAAGGCCATGTCTTAGCTGGTTTATCTCTGATATGGATAAGGCCACACTAGAACAGGTGCACCTCAGAGCTACTGTGGCTGTGTATAGGTTTATGCTGCAGAAGGTGTACCCCTGGAGAGACTGTGACACATAGAAGAGGCTTCACTTGAAGCAGGTACACCCCTAAAGGACTGCAGTTTGTGGGTAAGTCCAAGCTGGAGCAGGGGCAAGGGGAGGCATTCAATGTTAAACCCTACAGGATGGTCCAAAGGGACCAGGGGTGGAGACTGTAAGAGAAATATCTTTCAATTGTTGTAACCCTGCGATTAAAGTTGCGTGCTATGGGAATTGCTCTAGCAGGAACCACCTGTGAACCAATGGAGAGCAAGCCTTACAAGACACGTTGTAAATGCAGCAGTGACCCAATCTATGGAGCCCAGTAACTCCATGCAACACACCACCTCTCCCGTCCTGAGCAACAACCATAGAAGATGAAGCCCAAAGTCAGAGACTAAATGAACTCAGCAGACATTTTGTGGACATTTGTGAACATTTTACATCTATTTTATAGGGGTGCTCCATAGACTAGGGGAATGATACCTGTGTATTACATCAAAGGATGGGAAGGGGAGGGGTGGTTAATGAGGATGTATTGTATAGTGTGGAATCTGAGCACGATGTAAATGGTATAGAATAAGGGGTGGAGAATGTACTGGTTTTGGGGTTGAGATAGAGTTAATTTTCTTCATAGTGTTTAGTATAGGTCTATGCTTTGGATTTGTGCTGAAAACAGCGCTGACAATGCAGAGATGTTGCCACTGTCACTGAGCAGGGCTTACCCAGTGCCCAGGCCTTTACCGCACCCCACCAGTGAGGAGGCTGGGGGGCACAAGGAGCTGGGAGGGGACACAGCCAGGACAGCTGGGCCCCACTGACCAGAGGGACATTTTATACCATATGACACCATGCTCAGCATATAAACCTGGGGGAAGAAGAAGGAAGGGGTGTGGGTGTGTGTGTATGTTCAGAGTGATAGCATTTGTCTACCAAAGTAACAGTTGCATGTAATGGAGCCCGGCTTTCATGGAGATGGCTGAGCACTTCCTGCCCATGGGGAGTGGTGAATGAATTCCTTGCTCTACTTTGCTTGCACGTGTGGGTTTTGTTTGATCTGTTGAAGTGCCTTTATCTCAACCCACCAGTTTTCTCACTTTTACTCTTCTGATTCTCTCCTCCATCCCACCGTAGGGGGAGCGAGTGAGCAGCTGTGTGGTGCTTGGCTGCTGGCTGGGGTTAAAACATGACAAGACTGGGGGTTTCTCTGGAGTTAAATGGTTTTTACCTTCTGAGGATCTGACCAGCCATACAAGAGCTGTTACGCTGCAAAATTTATGTATGTTGAAAGGTGTGAAAGAAAATCTTGAGGAGAGCCAACAGTTTGAGCTTTATAGAAATTTCTGGGTCACATCACCCCCTTGGACATCAATATATCACCATAATATAGTACAACTTGGAAAGAATTGTCTGACATGCTTTGTCTACAGTTCCTTTCTTTTCTGTGCAGATGGGATGTCTGCATGTCCATGGATCAGTGTAGACATTTATTCCCTTAATAACAGGTGGGTGTGCTAGGTGTCCTAGGTGTGCTACAGGGGATGAGGAGAATCCAGTTGAACTTCAGTGTGCTATTTCTCCTCTATAAGTAATGTCCTAATCTATAAATTATGTTTATGCACTATGAGGAAAAGAAACCAGTCAGCCCTAACCAAACTGCACCCTACAGCTGCATTAGTGCCAGACCTCAGTCATGACAAGGATGATAAAGATCCACAGGAGGAAAGAATGGTTTAATTTTTATTCTGAAAAGTTGACATGGTAGTCCTTCATCTGGCATTGTTACTCCTTTTTACTGCAGGTGGCTAGTGGATTTTTGGACAAAGATGATGTATTGTAAACACAGCAGTAAGACTAGCTCAATTTGTCTGCATGCTCTGCAGCCCACCACAAAGGTGTGGGCAGGTGTGACACACCACGGAGCATGGCAATGTGCTGCTCTCTCAGTCCAAACAGTAGCTCTGGAGATGCCTGCCAAGCTTGTAACTAGAGGAGTAACTGACTCTAGTGCAGCTGTAGGCTTCAGTTTGGTTAGGGTTGGCTGGAGCTTCTTTACCTTATGCTGCATGTCCTTAGACTTAGGTTTTGCTCCACATTCAAACTTATGAATGTTGGTAATTAGTTTATTGCAAATAACCGGTCTTTGAATTTACAGCCATGTTGGTTCATTTCGGTCAAATGCAGGTTTCTTACAAATGTTCTCCAGCCTTAATTTAAAATCTTGTCTATAGTCCAGAGATTCCTTCTCCTGGTGAACTGATTAGGTGGCATATGTGCTGAGTGAAAACAAAATAATGAAAGAAAGCCAACAGCAAATTGTATTTGAAATTGGAACACATATTAATGGGAGAAACTGCATGTAGTCGTCATTGGTCATAGTGAAGAAATTTCTTTGTGAGTGGCATTTAATTTAGTCATTTCACAAATGGGTGAGGGCAACTCCATCAATTTTCAGTGTGTTGACAGGCTTATTACATTTGTAATAACCAGGCCTTGATTCTGCAGACCTTACTCACTAGAGTGAAAAATAGTTTGAGTTCATGCCATTGTTATGTATAAAATAAAGGAGAAATAAAGGCTGAAAGAAACATTTGTTTTCCTCCTTTTTTTCAACTTTACCATCAGCAGAATATTTCTGAAGCTGATGAAGAGATGCTCATTCCTATCTGCTCTGAGGCACAAATCAGTCTTCTCTTTTTTTCTGATGTATGCCTGAGGTAAAAAGTATAATAACAATAATAATAACGCACAACTCACTAGATAAACAGATTATTAAGTATGTAACATGGTTAGGCAAAGTAATAATGTCAAGGTAACATGACCAAATACTTACACAATGCAACAACAGAAACAGAACATTGCAATGGTGTCTTTGCTAGACTCCACTGCTCCATTAACTGCTTAAACACAGGGACAAAGTAAAAATCAAAACATCATCAGAATGCCTGTGCGTCGAGAGTCTCGCTGAATGACCTTCTAGTGCCCTTCTTGCACAAAAGCTGGCAGCTGGGCAGCATATGGTGATTGTAGGTCTGTAAGACAGTGGTCCTGAGGAAACCACCTTACTTTTGCTGCTCTATTTCTGTTCTGGACTGCAAAGTAAAGTTTGGTGAGGTACAGAAAAAACAAATCAACAATTATTATATTTTCTTTTGAGCCTAAGAACATTTTAAAAGATTTTTCATCTAAAAGGAGACCAAAATTGTTTATGCTTAACTGAGAACAGCCATCTCCCAGGCTGATCTGTCCTGTGCCAGCTGGTGTAGGCAATGTTGAGAAGATAATGGGAAAGAAGGGAGGAGAAAGGAAGAGAAGGAAAGGGAAATGAAGATGTGACATAGGCATACAGAAGGACAGTGGAATTTGCTCAGGACACCCAGACTAGTAATCTTGATAAAAAATCCCTCAAAGTCTTAAATGGGAAATAGTCAGAGTTTTACATTTCATACTCAACATGAGAGGTGAAAATCATTACTTAATCCTGGAAATCAACATATGATGTAACAAGGCATACTGCAGTGTATGCACTGCCCCATAAAGTGCTTTCTTGTGTAGGATCAAACTAGCAAAGATGCATATTAACTAAGGCTGCACTGTGCTAGCATTATTTTATGGCAAATCCTTCCTTTACAAATTGATAAAAAGGCTGATTTACTTGTAGAGTTTAATTCTACCCTGATTAGTGATCACTTCATCTCTTGAAATACTAGAGCAGTGGGGAATTAGAAGGGAGGGAACCAGTTTCCTATTTGTCTTTAAAATAAAAGGCATTGGACACCTGGCACCCTATAAATACTGTGACACTGTAGGATGGCAAACATGGACACAATGCAGTGCTTATTCTCAGTTGGAATCCATCTGTACACTACAGTAGTTAAACAAAAGAGGATTGTTAGCACTTAAAGGCACCTTGACGAAGTCATACCACTTGACTGTTTTATTAATTGCCCCATCTGTTAAGTGACAACTTTCTGACATAGGTTGGTACACGCTCTTAAACCCCTTGGTCTGCTTCCTATTGGTTCCACATGTGTTTGCATTTGTTCTCAGTAGGCAGAGATTCCAGAGAGAAAATGAGCCGCTGCAGATCGATTGCAGTATCAGTCATGCAGAAGACATGGTAAAACATGCCACTTCAGTTTGGTTTGCTGTTAACCCTTTGAACACAGAAAAGTAGTGGGGAGAGAGAGAAATCAGTTAGCTGCCAAAGATACTCCTGAGAGAAATAGGATTGGTATCACCACTTCTGAAGTATTCATCTCATTAGGGGCTCTCTGCCTTCTAATAGTTCTTTGCAAATTACATTTCCGCTGCTGCTGTCTTAGAGCTATGCACTTTAGTATAGCCAAGCCAGACAGTATTAGGACGATGTGGAAGATTACACTGCTGTGCTGAGTATTCCTGCCCATTCTGTGCCACCTGGATAATTCTCTGTCAAAATTACAATGACAATAGCAATGACTGAGGCCTAGAGTGACAAAAGCCAGGGCATTTAAAGGTAAGGCCTGATTCACAACAGCAGGAATAAAACAAAGGCTTAGTGTTAAGTGTTTGCAGAAGGTGTAGGCCTGAATTTCCCTGAATTTTTAGTTGGCATTTACGCTATTGCTTAGAATTATATTCTAAAACATGGTTTTAAAAGGCATTAAGGGAGAACTGTAGTTTGAAAATGTGGACAGTAATTCAAGGCACTTCAATGTACTGAGAAAGTGCAACTAAAATCCAAAGACCACCTTTTTCTGAAAGCACAAGTAGAAAAGCAGTATTTGTCTTAGTTGAAAGGTATTGGCAGTGTTGTACTTGTCCAGGGCTCCAAAAACTTAAGGAGAAATTTCTGAACATTGAAGGTGACTTCTGTGAGTTGTGCATGTGCAGTCAGTCATGTGTTTATGCTTGAGGGAAGCAAGTAGGACCTGTGTCCTCCAAAACTGAAGGTAGCATAAAAATCTTCTCCTGTCTCCTACAATTGTGTTGACTGCAAAGCCTGTTAAAGGCTACATTAAATACAGTGTTCCACATAATCCAGTCATTTTGCACTGAATCATAGAAGCATTTAGGTAGGAAAAGACCTTTAAGATCATCAAGACCAAACCTAAGGCTGCTAAGTCTACCAATAAACCAGATCTCTAAAGCACCACATCTACACGTCTTTTAAATACCTCCAGGGATGATGACAGCCCTTCCCTGGACAGCCTGTTCCAATGCTTGATAACCCTTTCAGTGAAGAAATTTTTCCTAATACCCAACCTAAACTTCCCCTGGCACAATTTCAGGCCATTTCCTCTTGTCCTATCACTTGCTACTTGGGAGAAGAGACTAACATCCACCTTGCTACGACCTTCTTTCAGGTAGTTGTCACAAGTGATAAGGTCCCCCCTGAGTCTCCTTTTCTCCAGACTGAACAGCTCCAGTTCTCTGAGGTGCTCCTCATAAGACTTGCTCTTTAGACCATTCACCAGCTTCATTGCTTTTCTTTGGATGTGCTCCAGCACCTCAATGTCTTTCTTGCAGAGCGGGGCCCACAGTGTGACTTGAGGGGACAATTGCTTCCCTTGTCATGCTGATCACACTATTTCAGATAGAAGCCAGGATGCTATTGGCCTTCTTGGCCACCTGGGCACACTTCTGGCTCATGTTCAGCCGGCTGTGGACCAGCACCCCCAGGCCCTTTCCCACCAGGCCCTTTCCAGCCGCTCTGCCCCAGCCTGTAGCGCCGTGTGGGGCTGCTGTGACCCAAGGGCAGGACCCGGCACTGAGCCCTGCTGAACCTCACAGGAATGGCCTCGGCCCATCGGTCCAGCCTGCCCAGGTCCCTCTGCACAGCCTGCCTGCCCTAAGGACAGCAACACTTCCTCCAGCCTGGTGTGGTCTACAAACTTACTGAGGGTGCACTCAATTCCCTCATCCAGATCATTGACAAAGTTATTCAACAGACCTGTCCCCAATACTGACCTCTGGAGAACACCATTTGTGACTGGCTGCCAACTGGATTTAACTCCATTCACCTCAAGTTTTTGGACCCGGCCTTCTGGACAGTTTTTTACCTAGCAAAGAGCATGCCCATCAAAGCTACCATCAGCCGGTTTCTCTAGGAGAATGCTATGGAAACAGTCTCAAAGACTACGGAAGCCCAGATAAATTGTATAATTTTTGGTACAACTAGAAAAGAGGATGACATCACAATTGAAAAGCAACCACAAAGGATGAATGCATGAGTCCTTCTGGGCTGTAGCAATGACCAAGCTTGTGCAAGCAAAAAGGAGGGAGCTTGTATTTCATGGGACTCTTGCTCCATGCAATCTCTGATCTTTCTCAAGTCAAGAATAGGGAGAGCCGATCTGGTCAATCTAATTCTCAGCAATGTGGTTTCTTTGTAGTGATACAACTGAAACTGCCGATGACAATGCAGTGACTGGGTATCTGTTTAGTTACACGGTGCTGGGCAACACTGGCCTTCTGAAAAGGCAGAAGTAGTGGAGGTAAGAGGAGTTAGGTACTAGACAGCACAAGCTCTGGTAGCACTTCCTTCTAACTAGCTGCTTGCCCCAGACTCTTCAGAGCTTCTTCCAGTCAAAAGCTGATGATTGTGCTGTTATGATTATTGGGCAAATTGTTGGGTAGTATGAAATGAGAATCCTTGTAGTGAAGACCAAGGTTGTGCAAGTGAGGAGTGAGACTACATTATATGGCATTTTGGCTCCATAAGATATGGGATATCCCTTTGGTCAATTCTCGTCAGCTGTCCTAGCTGTGACCATCTGACTTCTTGCCCACCCCTATCCTACTCAGTTTGCCTGCCTCTTCTTCATTCCTTCTCATCAGGTATTTATACACATGTAAAAGATCCTCCAGGGCATTTTTTTCTCCAGGATGAATGCTCCCAGCTCTCTCAACCTCTCCTCATTTGAGAGATGCTCTAGTTCGTTTAACCATCTTAGTGGCCCTTTCCTGCACCCAATCCATTATGCCCCAGTCTCTCTTGTATTTGGGAGCCCAGTAATGGACTCCCCACCCCAGATTTGTCTCACAAGGACTGAGAAGAGGGAAAGGATCACCTTTTCTGACCTGCTGGCAATGCTTTTAATGCAGCCTAGGAGATAGTTGAGTGCCTTTGTTGCAGGAGCACACTGCTGCCTCAAGGTCAGCTTGTTACCCATCAGGACTCCCCAGGGCCTTCTCTCTAGCCTGTCAGCCCTCAGTGTGTACTGCTGCCTGAATTTCTTCCTCCCCTGGTGCAGGACATTGCACTGCCCTTTGTTCAGCTGCTTGAAGTTCCTGTCTGCCCATTTCTCTACCCTGCCCAGGTTCTCTTGGATTGTTAGCAGGACTTTCTGATGAATAAGCCTCTCCTCATCTGAAAGCTTGCGGAAGGTGCAGTCTGTCTCATCATCCATGTCATTAATGAAGATGTCAAACAGTACTGTCCCACTGTGACCCCTGGGGTACACAACTGGTTACTGGCCTTCAGCTGGACTTTGTGCCACTCATCACAGCTCCATTCACACTGGCCATTCATCTGGTTTTAAATCTACCTCACCATCCACTTATCTAGCCCATACCTCATTAATATGTCTATGAGGGTGTTAAAAGAAAGGTAATAGTGTCAAAAACCTTACTGAAGTCAAGGCAAATGAATTCTAGTGCTCTATCCTCATTCACCATGCCAGTCACGTCATCGCAGAAGGCTGATGGCAATTTGCTTTTATGAATCCATGCTGGCTACTCCAATTGACCTTATCCTTCGTGTGTTTGGAAATGGCTTTCAGGACTATTCATTTCATCTCTTTCCCAGGGAACTGATGTAAGGCTTCACCAGCATGTTCTTCCCTAGATCCTCCTTTTTACCTTCCTTGAAGAAAAGAGTGACATTTGCAGATATCAGGTGCATACCCCAGTCTTCACACCCTTTCCAAGATAACTGAGAGTGGCCTTGCAATGACATGGGCCAGACTCCACAATGCTCATGGCTACCTCTCACCCATGGACATGTACAGGTCTAGTCTGTTTAAGTGTTCCCTAACCAGATCCTCCTCCACCAAAGTCCTCCACCAAAGGTATAAATACCTCCTCTTGGGATTTCCCACAGTCTCATGGACCTGTGCTTCCTGAAGACTAGTCTCACCAGTAAGCACTGAGGTGAAGGAGGTGTTAAGTACCCATGCCTTTTCCCAATCCTTTGTCATCAACTCCCCTATGCCTTTTAGCAGTTGGCCCACCTTTTCCTCAGACTTCTGTTTGCTGATGATGTCCCTTTAGAAACCTTTCTTGTTGCTGTCCAAATTCAGAACTTTAGACTGTTCTTAAAACTGTCTAAGAGACAATCATTACTACCTCTTGTCTAAAGAGAAAATTAGAGATAAAGCAAACATATAATGGTACTGTACAAGCAGAGGCTACTTTAGGGTTGGATCATAATAATTTTAATGCAATTTTTAGATGAGATTTTAGCTTTATCAAGCTTAGAATGGCTCTAACAATCCATTAAAGCTTTGATCTCACAGTTTATGGTGGCAACAGACTGTCTACATGGACAGAATTACAAGGCTGGTTTTAGATGTTCCAGTCATCTCATCTTTTTCTCTTTAAAAATATACATTTGTTAAAAAATCTCAGGGTTAGCCAAGCATGAAAGTTTCCAGGTATGCCCGAAGTCTATGTAAGCTGAACCACTGCTGCAGGGCCTCCTGGTGCAAGACCATATGTGCATCTTTCTCACAGTGGACTGTAGTAAGGAGATATGGCAATTTCTTAGCTTTGGAGCTTTGTGTCAGATTTACTATCCTAACATGGATATTTTGCACATATTGAAATTTTTTGGCTTGTTAACACATGGCTTAATCACTCAAGGGAGGTTCCGCTGGAACTGGCTCTTGCTCTGCGTTCCTTTTTATAGATGCTCAATTTTAACTGCAAACCATCTTTAGTGTATGGTGCTTCTTGAGAGGTATCCAGAGGCAGTGGTCTTTAGGTTTTGCCTTTTTTTTTTTTAACTGAGAGATCACATGGAAAAGGGTTGTGAACACTGACTCATATTTAGAAGTGTAACTACTATTAATATTCTGCTTTTATTTTTCAAGCCTGGAAAGAACCTTGACCAACAAAATGTCATTTTTTAATTTACCAGTATCTGTTAATTATTATTCTTTTTCTAAGCCATTACTGTAAAATTGAGTTTACTATTAATAAAAATTTAGGTAGAAACATTTGCTCTGTTCTATTGCTAAGGGGGTGATACAAAAACACAAATACATTTAACACCACCAACCTACAAGGCAAGCTTCAGCACAGCTCAGTTAAGATCTATCTTAGTTAAGAACTTAGTGAAGAATTAACACACTAGCTTTGAAAAGAGGGTTGTTTTACAGATAGAGGTAGTAAATAGATTGACACATGTAATATAGTTATAAGGTGGTAAGAATTAATACAATGATAAGTTGTGGGAATCACAGAAAGTAGCTGTTGAAGAGACAGGGAGTGTATTTCTCCCATGTCCAGGTGTTCCTAGCTCATACTTTTTGCCACTGTAGCCTCCTTCTATGAAAACGGAACATTAAAGATACACTGTAGGGGTGTGTTGATCATAAAATTCCTTAATAAAACCTTTATTTCTAGCAAAACTGTTTTTGTAAAATCACTAATTTGACAGAACATTCTAAAATGATTTATAATTAAGGGCTAATGCCCATGGAATAGAGTGTTGTCATAGGTTAATGACTTCCTGCTGGTCCATGAATGCAGAAGTATTTATTTTCCAAGCAGCAGGTGCTGATCCTCTGACAGTGTTCTGTTATAAAAACATTTTTTCTATTATATAAAATGACTAGTGCAGATTTAAACATTTGATCTGATGGATGCTAGTGCATAGGCATGACAGATACGTCTGTACCATGTTTGACCCAATGCACTTTTATGGAGTGAAAGGCCTCTCTCTAGGTCCTGCATTAATTACTCATTTCTTACAGATCTTATTATTTACTTGAGCTATCTGAAGATACTTGTTTTGATGTTTCCATTCTCTTCTTCCATTCCATCTCTTTAAAAAAAAAAAAAAAGCAAAATTTAAACTTCTAGCAGTTCATAAGCATTTCCATGAAACACTTCAGGCTCTTTTTGGAAAGTGTTGGGGAACAGGAAAGAAAAATAAGAAGTATATCCCCTATAAAGCAAACAAGAATTAATAAAACTATATGTTACTGGGATTGCTTGAGGGGAAATATGGTTCCAACAGTCTCTGTGCAGCTTGGGCTATATTTTAAATTTTGCCTTCGTTGTGATTCTCAGAAGTGATCAGTGCCAATTTAGTAGGACTTAAGCCAGAGAACTGGTCTGTACACTCTTTTTTTCATGTGTACATGCCTAGGACTCAAGCATGGAGAATAAGTGGTGAAGAAGAAATGTGGTTTTATGCAACTGTATGTCTGGTAGGCAGGTGACTATGCCTTCTAATACCACTGTATCACTGACTCCTTTCATCTCCCTGAGCACTTAATTGCTCTGTCTCCCTTTTGGTAGTGTGGCTGTAGATCATTGACATTTGTACAGGGCTTCAAGATGCAAGAAAAAATATCATTAGTATAAGTTTTTTGGGATATGTTATGAAAAAGGAATTGGGTAGCAGCTGTGGGAGAAGGAAGTCCTCCTAGAAGACTGGGTGCTGAACAAAGAAACAGCAGGTACCCATTGAGAAAAGATGCCTTTAATATTTTTTTAAGTTCACAGAACAGGAACTCTTGGTAAATGGCCATGCTATGAATTATATAACCTGACAAGGCAAGTGATGATTATGAAGTCTCAGAGCTAACGGGCACTCCTTACACCTTTTTAATGTCAATACTGTTGAAGATGTTGCAAAACCCCTTCTGGTAATAAAGGGGATAACCAGCACAGCAGCTGAGTATCTTGTTGGTTCTGAAACATCTTTCTTCCTTGTCACACTCCTTCACTCCTTTGAAAGTCTTTTTGAGTCAGTTTAGCTTCTACCAGTTTCCTTTGAAAGTATTTATGAGTAGCAGTATGAAATCTTTATCAAAATGTAGGTAATGTGCCATTTCCATTGTTGAACACCCTATTCAGCCATCAATAAATTAAATAAAGATATATTCAGTTTCTTTACGATGAAAGGAAGAGACTGCATAAGAAAGCAGGAAATGATCGTTACACATTAGTCTCTCCTAGGGAATAATTTAATGCCAAGACTGCTGACCAGGCTGAACCTATAATGAGCTTTTAGTAACTTTTTGACTAGTGTTCCTATTCTTTGTCTGCTAAGATCCACTCCCTTCTTAGTATGGCAGCACTCCCCGGTGGATGACAGTGTAGTAAAGAGTGGTTTCTGCTCAGCTAACATATGTGGAAATAAGAAAATGTTTTCCCTGAAGCTTAGCAGCATTGTCTGGAAATACACCCTTTGTACACAGTATGTCCAAACGTCTGGGAACAATGTGGAACTTGGGTTCACATCACTCAAAGTTTAAGTATATATCCAAGATCAGGAAGGAGCTGGGCCATTACTATGGGAACACAGTTCGCTATTTGAGGTGTTGTAACACTCTTGGTGTTGGGTAACCGTGTCTGTCTGAAAATGTTATGGGACTAATGGCTTGATGAGATCTTATGCCATTGTTAGTCTGGTGCATTTGTATTGCTAAAGAGCTACTCTGGATTTAGGCTAGTAGAAGCAGGAACACAATTGAACCCAGGCCTCTGGTGAGACAAAAACTTTGTCTTCCTTCTCCTCCTGAATTTCTGTGGAAAGTAATTCCACAGCTCTTTATGGCCAGCAAGGTTGGAGGGAGGAAATGGATTCTGTGGAGGGATGAGGAAGAGCTGATTCATTGCTCAAAACATAATGGAGCTTATTGAAGGGTTATTCCAGTTTAAGTTGTCTCATGTTTTGTACTGTGGATTGTAGAGAAGAAAACTGTGTACCAAAATACCCTGGATATTACCCTGAATGTTATCCCAGGATTACCTCTTTAGCAGTGTGGATGAGAAGGTATGGTGAGCCAAAGGGAGTGTGCAAGCCACACAGGAGGAAGGGTATGAAGCAAAAAGAGGTGTCGGTATAAATGACTAAAGAAAACTTGAAGGTGGACCTTACAGCCAAGTACATGTCAGCTAAGTCTTCCTGGGAAGATCTCACCCACATCTCTGGCACTTCCACAGCAGATAACCTAAGCTGATATTCACCTTGGCTGAATTACAGAAGTAATATTTTCACCAGGACAAACTGTTGTTGAACAGCAGCTCCACCGAATTACTCATGCTTTGCGTTAGCAGGCATGCATGTTTTCTTTTCCATAACAGGTTTTTTTTTGTTGTTGTTGTTTTCAGTACATACTAAGACATTCTCAGTCCCCTTTCCACTTCTCAGACTTGCTAGGTTTGCTTCCATAGAATGATCAGGTATCATGCACTTACAGTACTTTGATAGGAGGCAAACAATAGTTTTGATAAATTTTGTAAAGCAATTTTGTAAGTATATAGGAGGTCATTGTGGGAAAAAGGTATTGCTCTTGCCATCTTTGCCTTCTAATTTTTTAAATTCAGTGAGGAAGTAAGGCCTTCATGGCTTATGATACAACCCTGTTAGGACCAGCCTCTCTCCGGCCTGGCCTACATTTGACAAGAGCCTAGGTACGAACAAGAAGAATTGTAATACGTTTGCACAATGGGAACTTTGCTTAGAGAAACATCAAAATGATTAAATTGGATAAGCAATCATGCAGCTTCCCAGCTGCCTCTGGAAAAAATGTTTAGTGAAAAGGGTGGGATGATTTACACCAACATTTATCCTCCCAAAAAACTGTCAGTCAACAATGTTTTTCTCTCGTCTCCTGAGAAACAGGATTTGTTGGACTTCCTGAGCCAGTGGTATTTAAAGTATAAACAAATTAAACAAAAAACAATAGATGTTTTTCTACAAAGGAGCTATTCATTTGTGCTTGGCTTTTCATTAAAAATGTTGTTACAAACAGTCAACTACAAACCCATGTTAAGAACATTCTTGTGTTTCTTTTCTTTTCCCCGTTGACATTCAGCTTCTGATTGGTCTACTTTTCAGTCAGCTGGGGCAGTAAAAAGGCATCAATCTGGCTGTATCATTCTGCTCTGTTTTTTGTGACACTTCCTCCTTTTGATCAGTGTCTTAGCCTGGGAATAGTCTAAAATCAGTGGCCTTATGTGTGTTGTGAGGTGATAATGTGCTAGGCAGATGATAGGATTTGTCCTTATGTCAGTGCTGTCTACTGCAGGCAGGCACTGGTGCAAGAGTGCATAATTACATCTCTGAAACATGTTTCCCAGATGTAACCATTTGATAGGACAGTAAAACAAATATAATACCCTACACTGGAAACAGCTAACAAAAGTCACTACATACTCCCATGCTGTATCTATGATCCTTATTATGCTTTCTTCTATCCAAACAGCCTCAGTCTCACAAACAGTGAACAACAGAATATGCTTTTATTTTCATGCGTTAGGGATAGTGTGACATAAGTTGCCTGGAGCTTTGCTCTGCTACTTGTTTACAAGGTTACCTCTTGGATATTAAAATGAGAACTGCCCACCATTATCAGTTCTTCCACTAGATCATAAATGTAAACAGAGGGCCAAAAAATAAACTAGAGCTACTCACATCCATGCTTTGGGCTGGTGGCTGGAACTTTCACGCTATCATAAGAAAAATGCATTTTTCAGTTCTCTTTCTAGCAGGGAACTTGAGCTCTTCAAACTTGCTGTAGGGCCTCAGTTAATGATGTAAAAGGTCATTAGAAGCCCTTATTGTCTCAGGGAGACAAATACACCTTGGTATATAGTCCCAGGAGAAGCAGGAACCTTGTTCAAGATAGTAAGGACCCTGCCTCAGATGTTTTTCCTATTGATGGTCCAGAATTCCTCTTATTGCAAGGGGCTGGAGGTGTGTGAGCAGGGGCTGATCAGCAATGTCTGCCCTGTCTCCTCACTTATCTCCATTTCTGTTTCTTGGGTGAAAAAGACACTTTCTGTGTGTGTGTTTGTGTGCAGGCTCAGTGCCAGCTGTGTGTGTTGGACCACAGCTCATGGGAGCGTGCACCAGGGTGCAAGCAACCTGAGAGTCTGGAGTGTTGGCACATTGTGTGGGTGAGTATATGAGTATGTTCAATTACTAGCAAACAACAAACCAAGAGTAGTGGTAAGTGGGATAAGGGGTTTGGGAGCCACATGTTGAAGTGGCCCTAATAGTGGGCTGGGTTCCATTGAGACCAGAAGGTCTGCGATGTGGCTACTGAAGTGATCACAGGGTCAAGCCAGCTACTGGAAAGACCAGGGGTCTGAGCTGGGTACTGCTAAATTCCATGGATCTGGACTGTCTACCAGAGATACCTGTTTGTGTGTGTATACATGTACACGAAGCAAGCTCTGAACGAGGTCCAGAGCTACTGTACAGATATATGTCTAATGCCAGTTACTGGAGGGAACCATGTTGAATATATACATATATATGTATATATTTTCCACTAACAAGCTTTCATCCCAAGCAGCCTAAGAGGGAACAGGATGAGGCTGTTAGTGCTGCCTGTGTTTTCGCAAATGTTGTTCCTTCTGTCTTTGAGGCTGGCTGTGTGTACTTGTGTACATGTATTGTGATTGTGTGCATGTCTGCCTGTTGGGAACATGTACTCAGCCTTGCAACTCACTGGGTCTGGGGAGACAGAGCTGCAGCAGCCTTACCACTGTTGGGCTGCTAGATTCAGCAGCTCTGAATACATACCAGCAAAACCTTCCATTATTTAGAATGTTGACCTACGGACCTTGAAGTACCATCCTCACCATCTTACACTTGAGAAAGCTGAGGCAAAAAAGAGATATAATCCAATTCACCCAGCAGGCCAAAGACAGATCATGTGTGGTTTTGATCTACGGGAAAGGTGAGAGTCGTCACTGTCCCAGTTTCAGCTGGAATAGAGTTAATTCTCTTTTTAGAAGTTGGTGCAGTGCTGTGTTTTGGATTTGGTGTGAGAATAATGGTAACACACAGATGTTTTAGTTGTTGCTAAGTAGTGCTTACTGTAAATCAAGGACTTTTCAAGTTTCCCATGGTCTACCAGCGAGCAAGTGCACTTGGGAAGGTGGGAGGCAGCAGAGCCAGGACAGATGACCCAAACTAGCCAGAGTGGTATTCCATACCATAGAACATCATGTTCAGTATATAAAGCTGGCGGAAGAAGAATAATGACATTTGGAGTGATGGCATTTGTCTTCCCACTCAAAGGCAGTGAATAAAACAGAGTATCTCTGAGCTAAGGATACTGTAGGTGAAGAGGAGTGGACAGGGACAAAAGCCTCCTGGCTAAACTAGCAAAGTGTCTGTCAGAGGGAAGAGATTGCAACTGCCTTCCACACCTCACCTCAGGAGGCAGAGGTTAATATTTTGAGAAATATTGAAAGTGAAGGCATTGCAAGTTTTATACTGCTTGTCCCAGATTAAATCAAAGAAACAGATCCAGATTAAGAGAATATCATATCTTAGGCTGGTAAGGTATAATGCATAAGGTGCAGTATCTACTGTAGTAACACATGCCTTATCATGCTTTGTTCTTTAATTGTCTTTTACACTGGATAGTTTTCCATTCTATCCTCTGCCTTACTCCAAACCACACAGTAAAGAAAGAATTTCTCACACTTAGCATTAAAGTCTTTAAGACAGACCACAGTGCAATTAAACTATTGTGCTTCTGGAGGTGCTTAACAGCTTGGCATGTGTTTTTTCTTATACTTCACACTTGAGTTGTGTCAAGAAACAGTGCCAAGTGGCAACATGTGAAGTCTGTAGATGATGGCTAAATATATCTTACTGTGGCTAGTCAGCAGATCCCAGTTCCTTGCTTCAAGTACCGCAAAGTAAGCCAGAAGCAATGCAAAGGCAGGATGCTTGGCTTGACTTCCTCTGTGGCTGACAAATCCTGGAGAGATTTGCATCCTGAGTTCCTTAGTTGGAGGGAAACTTGTCAGGACATGGGGCATTTTGAGCTGGCACACATGGGGGCTGGTGGAGGAGACAGGAGATAAATCTTGAAGTCAACTCTTTTACTGTTACAGGAAAATACTGGAACTGTTTGGAGAATGCCCTGCTGAGCATCTCTGGATAGCTTTATTTTGTGTGAAAGCCACCTGGAAAACCTTCCTGACTCAGCTGGAGTATGAAAACAACTTGCCAAAATATCAGCTCAAGCTCAGCTGATAGCAATACTAGTTATTACGTTGTTATCGGCTTAAGTAGCTCTTGGAACCATGGAGGAGTGATGTGAATGTGTCACAAAGTGTAAGACAGGGGAGGTGGATGCTGTCTTCCCTTCCTTTCACTACAAAGCACCAGCACCGTAACTCACAGCTTCAGAGCTCCGCACCTGTGCATTTGTGTGTGTGATGAGACTTAAAAAAAGTATATATATGACTGCATACGAAATAAAAACACATTCATTTGCACACACATATATTTGTATATGGTGTTCATGTGTCTGCATAAGAACAAGATCCAGTGAGCAGCTTGAAATCTTCTGTGTAATTGCTTGTGTTTTGGTAGGAATTGTTATGACTATAATCCAATCAGAATAAAATTGAATTTGATTTTTTTCTGCCATCTAACCCTGCCTTAATCTGACAGGGACCTTCTTCTTGAAGGGAAACATGGCCCCTTCTATCTTTTGCATCAAAATCCAGTGACTTCAGGAAGGGGCACTAAGTTGACAGGAGCACAGCAGTTTTCTACTAGGTATTTTTGAATGGTTAAATGGCACTAGGATTTTATTGCCCCAGGTCTCATTCTGTATCTTAGTGGTGACAAAGATAAGTAACCACTGTATGGAGAAAATGAGAGAAAAAGTGGATAAGGTTCCTGATTGGGAGAACTGTGCATACAGCTTAAGTGTTCTTTCTGACGTAAGTTGGCTGGATCTTTGACAAGCATCCAAGTCCCTCCCCATGACTGTTGTGGAGCAAGTGAAGTCCTTGTATCAGCATATATGAGTTCTTGCAGTTGCTGGGATACATGTGTAAAAGTATGGATACTGAAAATAACTATACCTGTATGGTGCACTCACATAAAAGGCTGAGGAATAATTCTGCTCAATTAGCAGCAAACAGAAACTGAATGAAGATGATTTGTACCCTGATCAAATTTCTGTTGCTCACTATAAGGACAGAATTTCCTCTGCTTCAAAAAACCTCTGCAGCTCTCTGGATGGTTAAAGGGACTGAGACTATTTCAAGGGTTCTGCAAAGGTGGTTATGACCTTTCAAACCAATGGTTATCTTCGGAAAGACAAGCTGGAGTGTTGAATAAAGAAAGAACTGATAGAATTTCTTATGAAATGGGAACAGAGTAGCATGCTGCTGTGTAGAACTAAGTGCTCCAGACCGGCAAACAGCTCTGTGTTGTTTAAGTGCAGAGCCTGGGGAACAGAACTGTGTTTATGGTTCATGAGTGCCTGTTCCCTGTGGTGGTACAGTATTTGACCAATTACTATGCAGAATGGGTCACAAGGCACTGTGTGACAGAACACCTTTTCAGACTAAAAACTTAAAATTTAGGTAAGTGATGCATTCATGTTCACAGTATTTGTATCAGTAAAGCTTTCAACAACTTCACAGTTACAGTACAAATAAAAACAATTTTATTATTTGAAAATGTTGCATAAAGATACATTTCAGTGTCCAGAATTTATTTGGACATAAATATTGCTATTTTTCTTTCATTCTTCTAAAAAAAAGTCCCCTGAGTTATTTTACTACTTTGGCCTGGTCTATTTTTACCATTTGGTATAATTTTAAATAATTTGCTCTGGCATAATATGCACACAATAATTCACTTGGAAACACACATGTAATAACGAATGCACCTAGAAATGGTACTATGGTATTGTAGCTAAAGTGAACTGTTTTGATATCCCTTAGATGTGTTTTTCTCCATGTTTATTGTAAACTGCAACATTATGACATTTTTAGAACATTTGGGAGAAGGTCAGTCATGATTAAGTTAGGATCATTAAAGAATGCCAGTAAGGGTAGAGTGTGAATTATAAAGAACATCAAACAAGGTATGCAAGTAACAAAATTAATGAAGCCTGGTTTTCAGTGAATTTGAGTGCTATTTCAGCTTCTTTCATAACCCCACCATAACCTCAGTTGCCACCCTTAAACCTATTTGTACTTCAAACTCTTTTTGCTTCTGCAGTACCCTTGGGGTGTATAACTGCCTGCATCCCTGCCTGTTTGGCTGGGAGCTCGCAGGCAGAGGCCCTGGTCTGGTCTGGGATGTGTGCCAGCCTGCTGGGACAGCTACAGCCTCCCTCAACAACCAGCTGAGCTACCAGCTATTCCCTCAGAACAGGCACTAAACTTGGGCTCACTTCAACTCAGATTTTATGTGCATTTTTAGCTAACAGATATTTGTTCTCTAGTTTCATTTTTTGGGCCAAAAAAAATCTGGTGTTTTTAAATACTTATTACTTATCAGCAATTTAAAATAATTGTGATATAACGGGAAAACTATCATCCTTTCATTACCTTTCCATTAAAAGAATATAAATTAATATGACTTGGAGTATCAGTCAGAAGCAGCTGGAATGATCAGAAAAAGTGCTAAAGATGTATAAGGATACTGCGGAGACATGGAAAAGCCATATCTGCACAAAAAAAGGGAATTGTTTCAACACAAATTTGTTAAGATTTTCCCTTTGGTAATTCTTCTGAGGCTTTCTGTGGGGGCATGTTTGAGATATGTACAAGCACAGAGGGGGCAAAATGGTAAGAAGGCACAAATTCTTAACATATAACTGCCTTAGGAAGTACTCTTGGATTCCTGTGCTGCCAAGAAATATGTCAGAGTAGACAGTTTTGTGGTACTTTGGGGTTTTGGCTTGAGGCTGAACTGGAGGGAAACCGTTCTTTGGATTTGGCTTTACAACAGAGAATTTGTAAGAAGGAAGCAGCTGTGGTTGTGCAACAGCTGGCCCGTCCACAACTGCAGGTCAGTGGGCAAAGGTGCTAATGGCTTGCCTATTAGTGGGTCCTGGGATGTAAGCGTCCAGAGAGAAATTTTCCATGAAAGGAGCAAAACCTGCTATATGATAGCTGTGCCCAGAACAATACTAATGTAATAAACCCTTCAACACATTCCTGTCCCACTGAGCCTTTACCCTATACACCGCACCATCTCTAACCTTGAACAAGAAGTTTCTCAGCTGAATAGCTCAATATTGTAGTAGGAAAGGGGTCACTGAGTCTGAACTACATCCAATAGTTTAACTGCTTAACAGAGGCCTTCTGGTGAAAGTTGGTTTATATATGCCAATGGATCCTTTTTCATAGCCTCTTGTCTACCACCTGCTTGGAGAAACAGGACTCTCACACCCCCTGAAACTAAAGACTATCAAAATGCTGCAGATCAGCACACCTACAAGCTTTACAGCTCTGTTGCTGCATAAAGAAGGAATTACTTCAATAAGAAAGCTGAAAACTTTAGAAAAAAGATTAGGGAATTCTTTGATCAGTGACATGTTTGTATAAAGTTTGCCATACAAGGGTACTGAGATGTTGAAAATATTTCCTTTAAAGGGGAACAGTCATTTCAAAATGAGGCCACATTTTAACAACATATTTGAAATAATAATAAACTGCTGAAAACATATAAGGAGCAGGTAGCTTGTGATTGTGATAGTTTAGGAGTCTATGTGTTTGAATTCAACAGTCAGACATTCTTGCTACACAGAAGGGAATATGATTCTGCGTTGGAAGCATTAAATGAGATGGGAATGTTTTTGTTAAAGAAACTCTGAAAATTGATTTATGGCCCACCAGTTGCATCTCGTACTGGAAAAAGAAAACCCCATAAATAAAATTGTTTAGAGGGAGTTCAGTACATTTTCCAAGGGGCCATCTAAAAATTTTTCTTTTAAAATAAATAAATGCTGAAGAAAAAAATAACATTAAATCTAGTCCTACCTGCTATTCCATGTTTCAACTGTCTTGTGATTGTATTCCTCTATGTGTCTGGGAGAACCTTCTGAAGAGACAAACTCCCAATGAAAAGACAGACCCTAAAAGTTATATATCAAACATGCAAGGAAACACCTAGAAGTATCAGGATTCTTTGTGTCTTGGTAATGCCTGAAGGTCTACTTTTGATTGAGATTTTGTTTTACTGTGTTCTGTTTGAATAGAAATTATATTTCCCACAATGTACTTAAAAAAAGAAAGAAAAAAGAAGAAAAAAAAGTAAAAAAGAAGAAAAAAAAAGAAAAGGAAAGAAGAAAAAGAAAGTTATTGGATACATTAGATTTGTCTTCAGTGAAGAACACATTTGCCTGGAGTAAGAAAGCTGCTATTGTGTGTAAATCCCTTAAAAGTCGGTTTTGCCATTGCTGGTCTTTGGGTGGGTGTTACTAGGGACTTACATTTATATTAATTAGTAATCTTTAGGAAAATATGTCTAAAAGTGTCTTCTAAATGTCACAGTGACTGGAATAAGAGAGTAAAGTGGAAAAAACAGTTTATGATATCCTTATTTCAGAAAGATGTCTACCATGTGCAGACAACCTATGACATGGCAATGAATTATGTGTATTTGAGGAAAGATTTTTCTTATAAGTGATTTTTTTGCGTAGTTATATAGTGAAATAGTTTGCATTTCCCCTTTCCATATCAAGTTCTGTTTCTGAATACTTTCTCTTCCTAGCATACACAAATGGACACTCTGAAATTCATAGTATGAATAGTAAAAAAAACCCGGGAGAGTACATATGTTAAGAAATCTCTATCTTACTCAGCAACAAGTTAATTTAGCAAGATCTGTAGCTGTGTTTTGGCTTCATGAGGTAGTAATTTGATATATAAGGTCAAGCTCTTGCTCAAAATGCTAACCTTACTTGAAGAAATTCCGAGGCAGATCCAATCTCCTCTGCTGTTTCTGGTCTGTATTATGGACTGAACCAATGCCTCAAATCCAAACACTCCTGGCTTGAGTGGGAGGGAAAAAATTATTTTTGTCAGGGAATGAACTGGATAATTTTTGATGCAGCATTCCAGAAAACATATCTATGGCACATGTCCAGTACCTATTTACTAACCAGAGGACTAGCTGCAGCTGTTTATTATGACTGGTTGTGCCAGTTTGATAGTGTGTAATGATATTTGCATAAAGATAAAAAAGAAGGTGTTCTAGAACAGAGTTTAGCCATGCTTTTACCATGAATTAAAGGTAATTTCAGAGTAATTAGGTATAATTCGTCAAAGAATTCTTCCCAGTAAATGATGACTCTGATTTCATAATTAAAGGACAAAGCTTACTACGGCTTTCAAGGCAGGATAAAACATACTTGAGGGGCTGGAGTCCCACACTAGATGCATCTAATGCTGCTATGAAAGACAGGTGTTTTGTCAGATATTAGCTACACGCTTTCACACCTGCAATGCATTAACCATAGCAGTGATGTTAAAGAAGACCAGGTGCTTCTTCCACTCTCCAGACAAGGAATTGGTATGAGTGTTACTGTGTGCTGCCTAGGACTCTCTCATTTGTCTCTCCAGATGGGCTTCAATGCCTGCCAGAAGGTCTCCTTTCAAACTTCTAGTGTGGGAGGAAGATCAGGCTTGGAAGTTCAATGGAGAAATCAGGTAAGGTCAGACAGGCCAAATGCCAGCATCCAAGCTCATGACAAACATACATGGTGGCTATGCACGGAGCAAGTAAACAACATGTAGAAACAAAGATAGTTCATTATAGATATGCAGCCATATCTATTCTTTTCCTACCAGGATCTGGCGCAGGGACCGATTGTCCAGAAAATTGCAATAAAATAGCTATAAAAGCTGCAAGACTGATACAAAGAAGATGCCATATAATTGATAGCTGCCAGATACAGTCCAAATGAGGGGCCCTTATTCTTTTAAAACTTGAAAATTTGCTATTAATCTAGAAATAAGTAATGGATGCCTTGAGGAAGATTTATTTTTAATAAAACACAAGGTTTCTGTTGTGATTGCACCAACATAGCTTTAATATTCGGTTATGGAACATGAAATTTTTTTTAAAAGGAATTCTTTACAGGGCAATCTTTTCTTCTTTTCTTTGCATTTCTGCATGTCAGATTTGAGGTTGTCCACTCCCTGCAGCTGAAAAGTTAATAGTGGTTCTGAGAAGGGGAAAAAAAACCCCACCTATTGAAAGGGAAAAGAAAGGGAAAAAGGTCTACATTCTCAGCAGGAGCTTAGTTAATTATCTGACTCCTTCTCAGCCACTTCTGGCACACTACACGACCTCAGCAAAACAATTAGCCTTTCCACACTGGATGAAAAAAAAAAAAAAAAAAAAGGGATGGCCAAATACCAGAATATGTGACAGTGCTTAACTCAATCGTAGCTAAGTTAGAGCAGACCTGAAGCACTGCAGGTATAAGACTTGTTGTTTTCTCTTTGCATTTAAATATGACATTCTGGAACTGAAAATACAGGGTGGGAAGAGACAGGAAGGTTGTGTGTAAGGTAGAGTTTTGAAAGGCTAAGCTGTGGTGTAGTGCATCTAATGAATCCTGTTGTGCTGTCCAGTTAATCAACCCTTCTGTACTGAACTCTGATACAACAAAGAAGTGGAATCACTTGATGTGCTTTCTTTCCCTGCTCATTTGTTACTGACTCTATTCCATGTTTGGGGTGCTTATGGATCCCTTGTGTAGTCCTTGGCCAGAAATTGCTTGGGCCATAATATATTTAAACCATTTTAAGGCAATACATCAATCTGCATACATAATCTGACCATTGTGGATCTACTTTTTTTTTGTTTGGGTTTTTTTGTTTGTGTGGTTGGGTTTGTTTCTTGGTTTTTTTGGTTTTGTTTTTTTTTTTTTATTCACAGATGTGAGTCAGCCTTACTTTGATGCCTGGGAAGGTAAGGGAGCAACTAGGCCTGGAAATCATTTCTAAGCACATTAAGGATGAAAAAATCATCAGGAGCATGACTTCACCACATGGAAGTCATGCTTGATCAACTTGATAAACTTCCACAATGAAATGACTAGCCTGGTAGATGAGGGGAGAGCAATGGATACTGCCTACGTAACTTCAGTAAGCTCTTTGACACTGTCTCCTGTAAGATCCTTGTAGACCAGCTGTTGATGTACAGGCTGGATGAGCAGGCAGTGAGGTGTATTGAGAACTGGCTGAATGGCCAGACACAGGGAATGGTGATTAGTGGAACAAAGTCTAGTTGGAGGCCAGTAGCTAGCAGTGTACCCCAGGGGTCCAGTTCTATTTGACATCTTCATTAATGATCTGGATGATGGGGCAGAGTGTAACCTCAGCAAGTTTGATGCTGACATAAAACTGGGAGGAGCAGCTGATACAGCAGATGATCATGCTGCCACCCAGAGGGACCTCAATAGCCTAGAGAAATGGGCCAACAGGAACCTCACAAAGTTCAACAAGAGGAAGCACAGGGTCCTGCACCTGAGCAGGAACAGCCCCATGTGCCATTGTGTGCTGAGGGCCTGCTAGCTGGAAAGTGGCTTGGCAGAAAAGGACCTGGGGGTCCTGGTGGACATCAAGTTGAATGTGAGCTAAGGATTTGCCCTTACCACAAGGAAGGTTAAGGCAATCCTGTGCTGCATTAGACAAAGAAATACCAGCAGGTCAAGGGAGGTGATCGTTTCTCTCTCCTCAGCACTGGTGAGACCACACCTGTGGTACTGGGTTCAGTTCTGGGCTCCCCAGTACAAGAGAGACATGGAGATACTGGGGAGAGTCCAGCAAAGGGTCACAAGGATGATGAAGGGACTGGAGCATCTCTCCTAAGAGGAAAGGAGAACTGGGACTTCAGCCTAGGGAAGCGATGTCTCAATGGCGATCTTAATGTATATAAATATCTGAAAGGGAAATGCAAAGAGGACAGAGCCAGGCTCTTTCCAGTGGTTAACTCTAGTTATTCCGGAAGTTATTTCAGAACTGGTCCCACAAAAGGGCACTATTTAACACTTCAGCTTCATCTACTACTGCCAAATATCTTCATCTCTTTATATCTGTTTGACAGTGTCCTACTCATAAGCATCATAGAGCATCATAACACAACATATAACGTTATATAAACCCATTTGTTACAGTGTTCTTCTTAGTCCTCTCTAAAGAAGTCAAATGAAAACTCAGGCAGAACTTCAAATTAAAATATCAAATACGTCAGTCCAGGCTAGCTCTGAATATATATTGTCATCTTTCAACTAGTCTTCCTTTTTCTGGGACTCGTGTTTGCAAATATAGATGAGAGTGCTATTTTTATATACCTGAACATCTGAGTGGATACTTTCTTAGCTCATCAGGACCTTTGTAGTGTTAAGTGATCACTCACTGCTCAAGATAATTGCAGGACTATGCTTTATTCTGTGAAGGACTTCAGCTATCTGTGAATAACAAAAATTGCTTTGCCATGGTTTGACCATGCTTCCTTTGAGAAGCTTAACTTGTTCCAGTTACAGACAGTTCCAGTCTTTAAGAGATAAATGCCAGCCCCAGGTCTTGTAGTACTTGCAAGAGGGGCTGGTGAATAAGATCATAAACCTTGATATGTTGCAGGAACCACATTAAACAGAGGTTTGAGATGAATATGTTGATATCATCTCCCAGTGTGAGAATAGAAGACTTTCAAAATACAAGAAGTTAGATTTTATAAAAATAAACAGTAGGACATTTAAGTAATGAAAGAGAAACATAAAATGTCAAGGGAGACAGAACGGGTTTCTTTTTAAAAATATTGTTTATACACAGCTTTCCCACTTCCCACTGTGGCCTAGCAGGTAGATCCATGCTTGTTTTGAATTGGTTTCTGTAGCCTTCAGAGTTTTGGTGACACTGTAGCCTCTTCCTGTCACCAAGACATTCTTTCTTTCACATCCAGCTTGTGTGGCTGCTCACTCAGCCTTTCCTAGGGTATGCTCCCTTCCCCTGCAGCCCCCATCACTTCCCTCTGTCCCTCCCTCTGGAAGGGCTCACCCGAATGATTCTCCTGAAAGGAACATAGTGCAAACTAAGAACTAAACAAAACCAACCTACTGTCCACCATGGGACCACTGTCTATAATTGAGAGAAGAGAGGGGATAGTAAATTACAGGCACAGTAAATTACAGCAGTGTTTCATTACAGAATGGCTGTCCAGAAAACTGTGTTCTAGGATCTGCTTTTGTCCCCAGATTTGGTTGTTTGTTTCTTTTTTTAGGTGAAATATTCCTGAAATGTGCATTATTCAGTGTAAATTCAGTTTTTCCTTCAAGCCATGTGCTGGATTAGAAGTATTATCTTTCCAAGTACACAATTGTTTTTAATTACCCTGCCAATGAAGCTGAACAAACAGCAGGCAGGTCACACTGTCCAGCATGGCTCATAAGTTTTATGAGCTATATTGCACACCACAACAATAGGTGCAATCACCTTTCACAAAACAGCACACTATCTCTCAGCTAGATACTGTTTTACTCTGGGTGGTTGCAAGTGCATTTCTTTTTGTGAGGCTGTTGTAAAACTTCAATATCTACCATTTACATTGCTAGCAATGAACTCAGGCTCCTATTACAATGGTTTTGTCCTGAATTTTGAACAGTTCCTGACATCTTTATCCCTATCATATAAGCACTGTGTCCTTCTGAGTGGTTTAACACTGTCCATGAAAACATTGGTCAAAATGTTGGTGAAGTACAGTGGAAACAGCCTATCCTTTCCACCTGGGTTGATCCTAAAGGTAATATAGACACAGGTTGTTCATACTTTGTTCCCAGCTCTGAGACAGGCCTTTCATTAGGGTGAATCTCTGAGACTCTTCAAGTTCTCTTTTCCACTCAAAATACTTACTTTCTCCTCTTCTGTATTTTCATTTCTTCAGTAAAGCTCTTAGGTATTTGTCCAGAACGAACAGCACAGGGAGCATGCTGTTGCTTGGGTCCCCAAGGATCATTGGTATTTGAGCTGTTCATAGAAGCATATAACTCTGGTAGGGAGTGTTTAACAGCTACAAGTGAGAAGTGTTACCAGCAGTTGTTACCTGCCTTCCAGATTTCCATTAGAAAAGTGGTTTTCAAAGTGTGTCGCTGTTTTTCATGTAAGGATTTCGTAGAGTGAAATTACTGCTCAAAAGCAACTGTCCCACCAATTAGAGGTGGGTGAAAGAAATCTCCATGTTTTGTTTACTTGGAAAAAAACGGGAAGAAAGCAAAAAAACTTGAAGGGGATTTAATTTCCTGCATGGCTGAGTGTTCCTTAGAGGTTTGTGCCCAGAGACTGCAGTGGGATCAAGCAATACTGCTAGGCAATGCATATGCAAGCAGTGCACTGGTGGTGTGGATACAATGCCACAGGTGATCTCTAAGGTCTTCCCTGGATGTCGGGCTTTTGGCAATATTGTTCAGAAATTAGGCTGTTGCTCCCTTCTAATTTAGCTGTCCTGGTTCCTACCTCAAAAAGTTGGGACTTGGCTGGAGTGTGTACCCAGAGACAAGGGGGTAAATGCTGTCCCATCAGCCCTGATCCCAGAGCAGTGATAAAAATGGCATGTGGAGGTGATGAGAAAGGGTGGAAAATAGGCAGGGAGAAGTGCATTGGATTAATTTGCCTTTGGGAGTTTTGGCCACTGTTTATGAGACGGTAAGGCAGCTAAAGGAAAGAATGCTGCGAGGATCAGCTAGACAGGGAAACCCAGGGGAGTGTGAGTACATGGGAGCAGGAAAGATAGTCTGAAACAATCTTCCAAATCGGTAAATGCAGAGGGCAGAAGGATGCTAACCTTTTACTGTTGGAACCAATGTCAACTGAAAGTTGTAACTTCATGTTATTAATTACAACCGAGCATACCTCTGGAGTGTTACTGGTGTGTTTCTTCTGTTGCCGTTAAAATTTCCTTTTCCTCTCCCTCCTGCTCCACTCCAGTCCCCACCTCCCGAAACAGGACCAAGTTTCAAACTGCACTCTGAGAAGGAGAAAGAAAACAAAACAACAAACAGAGGGGTGTGAGTGTGTGTGTGTCTGAGGAAAAAAAAAAAAGAAAAAGAAGGAAGGGCCCTGTAAGGGAAAAGGAGTTTGTACATCTTGTGATTTTTAGGGCCTCCTAAGGAATTCCCAGTGTGGGACACCTCCAACTGTAAAAGCTTTATCTATGAATGCAAACTTTTTAGTATCAGCTTTAATGTTATGTCTCTGCAGAAGGGATTAAATCACTATTCAGTGTACAAATTGCTGGACAATTCCTGATTGAGTAATTTGTACCTCAAACAAGTAATGAATGAAATATTTTGGGTAGAATCAGAAGGAACCTGTAGTTTTAACACTTTGAATCAAAACCAAAGTTCAGTTTGAGGTTTGGGTTAGAGAGGTACCCAAACCCTCTGACTTGCTATACATAACTCCACATTTTAGAGACGTTTGATGTAGCTTTGGATCTGACTTTGGGGTTTGGACTTATTCCAAGTCTGGATTTTTGTCATGTCCAATGTGTTGATTTGCTGGAAAAGTAGGGAACGTTGCTTCTGTAAGCAGGCAAATTTAATGGCACTTGTAAGTACACAAATTAAAAGGTATATTTTTTTCCTCTGATTCCTTCTCAGATTCAATAACACTGCTGTGAATCTGAGGGGGGGGGGGGAAAGTCTAATTGTATTAATGGAAGAACTGTAGAATAAATAACATCTACACAGCAACAGAGCTGCTAAATATTTGGTCTTCCAATTAAATTTTCACACGCACTAGTTGCTTTACAGGACTAGGATGTATGCCAGTCTGCTCTACATCCTGCTGAGAGGTAAAGGAATTCCACTTTTAGTGGATATGAAGACTAGCTATCTGTCAACACACTTCTGCAAAAAATAGCAGAATGAATATTTGCATAAATGCAGACATAAACCATGGGGAACATGTGCCTCATCACTTTAATATTCAGGTACAAGAACACCCCAGGATGAGTAGATCTTGGCCATTTCATATTTTCATGGAAATTGTTAGGTTTACAGTTACCTCTTGCTGTTTCTGATACTCACCTTGTATTAAAACATCAAGGTTTGTTTGTTTTGCAACTTAGAGGCAAAAAAATTATCAATTTGTCTGCAAGTTCAATCTGAGACATCAGAGGACTGAACCTTTTTAAGTGTCCAGTGCCTAGTCCTTTCTTTGGTCTTGCAAACATTAAGCACATATTAAAAATCTTTCTAAAGCTATCCCAGGTTGGAGACTCTTAGGACACGCCACTCTCTCAAATACCTTTAGGTAGAAGAAATGCAATTTGTTGAAGCACTCAAATAATATGATACTGATGCACTTGTTTATAAGGTAAAGTTTTTTTTACCTTAGCTTGCTTTTTACTGTAGGAAAAGAACTTCTTGAGTGTAAAATCAATCACGGAGTTTTGTATCTGCTTTTCCCTAGCCACACTTTGCTCTTCTAATGGACATTAAAAAAAAATAAAAAAGGGCAAAAATTAACATGTATTTTCTTTTTTCTTTGGTCTTTCTCTGTGTGAGGCCACATGGGGAACTGTTTACATAAACCAAATGACAAGAGAAATCAATTAAATAGACTATCTCTTTAAAATATTTACTTCCACTCTGTCTCTTTGTTCTGTTTTTGTTTTGTGTGTTTTCTTTTCTTCTTTTTTAAACCACAGAGAAATTGCTTTCTTATTGCACATAAAATATTGGTATATGGACCGGACATGAGAAAAAAAAATAAAATTGGTAGCTAGGTCTGCTGGGAAACCCGACTGGTTGAAGGGGTCAAAACCCCCACCAATCTACCCCAAATAGCTTTTGAGCTGGCACACTGCTAGCAGTGCCTCAAAGCTGGACACGCAAGATGCACATATTCCCCCTTTTCAGTCCCCTTCCTGCTTGGCTGACTCAGTATAGGGGATCTGTGGAAGGATGTTTTTAATGGCAGGTTTTCATATGCTAAGAACGTCATGCAGGAAATGAAATTTGGCATGTTGGCATCTGCTAAAGGCATTCAGCTCATCTTGCTGTATGAAAGCCTGACATGACCACGATGATGCTGTCTCTTACAATTTTATCTTAAAGACTCAAACTAGTCTGTTGTTGTGAATGTTTCTAGGGATACAAATCTCTTTTCCATGCTCTAAAGCAAAGCTGAAAGTGACAACTGACAATGATGTAAGTGTGAATTTTAGGCAGATCAGAGTCCCTCCTAACCACTTCAAATGGTTTCCTGTAGTGAACATTTAAAAAAATCAAAAAAGTCCTGATCCCAAAGCAAACCAAAACTTTCTGCCTATGGGTGAAATATTGTAGCCAAATACCTACTGAAAAGATTTGTTTATGAAACTTTACACATGATTGGATTTAATCACCTAGTTTGTACCTACTGTGTAGATGTCATCAATGTATTAGTTCATTGTGAATATCATCCTAGGGAAGTGTTTTCATTCCTGACTACTTTATATACAATTGTTTTTTTAGGGCAACTTCAGTTTTAACTAATTTTTACCTTTTGGGTGTCCAGAAATATCAACATTATACATTTATATGCAGCTATATGTGCATACTTCAGAAAAAATTCTTCCTTGCCAGTTCACACACACACACACATTTGTGTAAGTTCTTTTCAAATGGATTAAATTAATTTTACCTGTGTTTATTGCCTGTTACTGCTGTTGATCTCTAGGAGGATTGTGCACTGCATATAATGCTGTTCTTTTTCTGCACTGTTACATAAGAATTTCAAATTCCAAAATAGGCCTTTTGACATGTCTCAAGATAATAGCAAATAATGAGCTTTACATCTTTTGTTGCTCGTGTTGCCATGTTCTTTCTAGAAAGGAGAGTATCATCAACTTGTGTTTCACATCAAACAGCTGTTAAGAAAATCCCAAACCCTCTTTTACTTTTCTCCATTTCTTAGGAGTGGAATTGGGAAGGCTGAAGTTGTTTGAACTGCTTTCTTTTTCTGTCTTATCTGCTAGTGTCTTGGAAGCTCTTTCTTCAAACCTGTTTGGTACAATGCTGGTAAAGCATAGTAAAACAACAGAGTTTCTAGACAGGTTTATGAATACACTGATATATTCTGTTTTGTGAGTGGGCTGCTGTATTGAGGGATGACTACATAGCTTATGTAGTTCCTCCGTCATCCACAAATAAGAAGAGGGACAATAAGGCCATATATATGTTGAAAAGAGAACTGGATTACCTTGAAATTAAAAGCTTAAGAAATGAAGGACTTTATTTAGGTTCCAAAATGTATGTCAAAATAAGGTACAAAAGTAAGATTTCACTTTCATTTTTCGATGCTACATTTTATAAATTATTAATTTGCTTTCCTGAGAATTGTTTTTAGTGGATTATGAACAATTTTCCTTTTAAATAAGCTTGTGTGTGTTTTTACAGGAGGTTGTTAGCAAAATATGTAGCTAAGGCTCAGTGTGTAACCATAAAAGTATTACTTAATGCTCATTGCACTTAATTCTGTTGGCTAAATCAACAAACAAGTGAAGGCAAATTTGATCCATTTCTAAAGAGATGCCTTAAATCCTGAACAAGGCAAAATTCTTCATTCCTTGTGTGCTTGTCAAACTGTAATGTAAGTAAGGTCAATTGGTGAGGATTTTTTTTTTTTTGCAACAATTCCACACTTGAAATCGGGGGAAAAAAGAAAAAAGGCAGTTTTCTTAATATTAGAACTTTTTCATGTAACAGAAATTGTTGAAATATGTTATTTAGATTCTTGACCAGATTTAGCTTTTATACAGCATTATACGACCACCATACCAGGGTTGGCTGTAATGGAAGATGTCTGAGATTTTTTTACTTTCCATTTAATTTAAAGTGATCGATTAACTTCGTACTGATTTGGAAAATGAGCAGATTTGGGGATATTGAAATTCTGAGTGGAATGAAACTTCTGTTATTTCTCCTAACAACACAGATCCTGATCCAGGCAAGCTGGCATGCTTTTACCTTGAAAGGTGTCAGCACATCTCTTGGAATGCTTGAATAATCTACTCGTACAAATAAGCACTTGGATCTATCACCCACCAGTGTCAAGCTCTGCCTCATCTTGTGGTCTGACAGCTGTAATATTCTCCCATCATGTCTCCCCACCCTCGTTTGCTGAAATGCCTTAAGGATATTGGAATAAGCCAGGTGCATCCATTGACTTATACTTGGATTTAGAAAATGGAGATAGCAATGTATGTTTTTTGTTGCTGCTGCCTTTGTAATATGCTGCAGGCTAACTAGATGGAAACGACAAAAGATTTTATGATAGTTTGTCGTGGGGGTCTACAGACGTCCATAGCAATACTATCACACTTTAAAGTGACTCTGCTTCCTAGTAAACAAAGGACATTTTCAGAGTGCCTCAACTGTTCTCTGCTTCTCAAGAACTGGAAATGCTGGGACATGCTGAATCTGTACTTGAACAGTAATGTGTCTGGTAAGTTCAAAGGCTCTGCTGCAGCCCCTTTGCAGGGGTTTCAGTGGTATCCTATTAATTGATTTGCAGTATCAGTGTGCCCTAAGTAAGGTGTCATTAGTGTGTCAGTAAGAAAAAACCCAAAACAAACAACTTAGGAATCAACTGTGGGTGGAAACACATACTACACTAACTTGAATTTTGGCATGCACATCTAACCTGATAACACCCAGGACTGCAGATTTTCCCACAGCAAAGCCCTACCTCTGATACCACAACACTGTTCTTTCTGCTCTTGGTCTGTTTGGGCTTGAGGGTATGGCCTTTATACTAAGACATCCTAGCATTTCTTCTCACCATTCCAGCAACTCCTTCTGGAGGAATTGTGGAAAATGAACTAGATGACCATCACCATTTGAGTGATGGTTATTACTTAACCCTTCCTAAGAAAGGAACACTTGGCCTCTAACCTGCACACTAGTCTGTCTGTATAGGATAGCTGATACTAGCAAACCTCCAGATGTGAGTTTAAGGGTTTTCCAGAAGTGTGCCACAGGGGTAGGTAGTAATCGAATGCAGTCTCTTCTGAGGGAAACCCAGTTATCACAAAGCTAAGAGCAGTGTTACAAATCTTCCTCCTTCTAGGAACCATGCTTGACAGTGTCTATTGGCACCTTGCTTTTTAACCACTTAAATGTATTTCAATGACTGCTGCAGCACCTGAATCGCTCAGAGATATAAGATATTCTCTTAATAAAGAGTTTGGTCTTATAGTAATTTCTGTGGAAAGTCACAATTTCAGCTTAGATTTGAGATTTAGCTTCACTGTTAAAGCCTTAGGTTGTAAGAAAGTCTCTTCCTACCTACAGCAGGAATTTGGAGAAGAGCTACGGGAGGTGGTAAGGTGTAGCATATCTATCTAAGAGGAAATATCACCTCAGAAATGGGAAGCAGGAACTGAGGATGCAATGCAGAGATTTGTGCTCCTAGGGGACGCTGAAGAGGGTACCTTTTCAAAGCACTAGGCAAAGCAAGGAAGACTAACCAACTAGCTGTGGAAGCTCTAAAGCCGTGTTTGCATGATACTAATCTAAGTTAATACAATTTCGATGTTTCCAAGGTGATTAAAGGAACCAAATGTCTGTTTATAACACAATGGAAATAAGTTTGTGAGAAGATTTTGAGTGAGAAGTAACTTCTTCCAAGAGGCTTTTCTACCTCCTGAATGAATATTAGTTAACTTAAATAATTGTCATATTGAACAGTTTCAAACAGTTGATTGCAGATATGAAGTTGTATAAGCTTATTTGATGAGATAATGTATTTTTTTTCTTTCTTAAAATTTCCTAAGTCCTACAATAATTGCTCTTGCAATATTTATCTATGGGATTTCATGCTGGTAGTTTAGTATAAAGTTGGAAGAGAAGTTTGAAATCCTTTTCATGCTCTATTAGTTAATTGTCTAGAAAATTATTTAATTGAGTTTTCATTTCTTTTACTAATCCACTGCTGCTGATGCAACTTTTGACTCTTGGGATTCAGACTTGCTCTTTGGCAGACTCGTTCTTCAACATATCAAAATGTACCAAATTTGTTTTTTTTGGTTGGCCATGGATTTTCTTTCTTTTCTTTAGAAATCATCAGTGGAGCATAACTCTTACTTCTTTTCTAGTTCCATGCTACTATCTGTGATACTACAATCTAGGAATGGATAATAGAATTTTTTTCCATTATTTTTTTTTCTTTTGTTACAACCCTTTTTGCATCTGTTACTTCTGAGCTGTGTGATTCTATACCTTTGGGGGTGGCTGTCCTCTGAGTGGTCTGTGTTATTAGCTGTTGCAAATGAAATGTTGAAAACTGAAATACACTATCTCACATTTTCATATTCTTCCCTGTCTTCAGGTCACACTCAAATCCAAGTATCAAAGCAAAATATGTGCAACCTGGTTTGCACCTTCCCAGTTTTCACAGGCAGTTACCAAGCAGCAGTCTTGTGTAGGTTCATGCTAGCACAGGACCACCTGTGTGTGTCTCCCTCTCTAAAAAGACCACGTCTACCTGTTGTTTCTTCTTCATAGGTGAAATTCATGGGCAATCACAAAACTTTTGAGCAACCAGGTTTGGTTTCCTCTGTCCTTACCACAGGACTTTTCTGTTCCATGTGGCATTCTGTAGACCCCTTAGATTCAACTCACCTTTGATTTGAGTGACAGCGCTTTCAAATACTTTCTAGCACAAAAGTTGGTAATAGCAAACCCATTTTCCACAGAGTGCTACATAATCTCAACTCACATTTATATGCCTTTTATTCAAAGAGAATCAAAAGTGCTTTTCTTGTACTTTTCAGAGTGCTGTTTTAGGGATAAACTGTTCCCCTGCAGCCCTAGGAACTCAATATGTACCACCACCAAAATGCAGCCACCAGCAGGATGGAATTTCATTGTGAGAAGGGTATTGCAGTGACTGTATTAAGGAATTACTTTGAGTGCACAGCTGAGCCATCGGTCTTTCACAGAATAATGCACGAGTTTAAATTCGAGTTTAAATGTCCCTTAGTTTTTATGCCTGACCATGGAGGGATAATATAAGCTTTCCAGAACTCAACTTATTTACCTAGAAAGGACGGAGTAACAAGACACCACAGCAATGTACTAATAGCAATAAAGATTGAAAAAATTGGGATTGAAGAAACTGAAGATGAAGGAACCTCACAAAGTTCAACAAGAGGAAGCACAGGGTCCTGCACCTGAGCAGGAACAGCCCCATGTGCCATTGTGTGCTGAGGGCCTGCTAGCTGGAAAGTGGCTTGGCAGAAAAGGACCTGGGGGTCCTGGTGGACATCAAGTTGAATGTGAGCTAAGGATTTGCCCTTACCACAAGGAAGGTTAAGGCAATCCTGTGCTGCATTAGACAAAGAAATACCAGCAGGTCAAGGGAGGTGATCGTTTCTCTCTCCTCAGCACTGGTGAGACCACACCTGTGGTACTGGGTTCAGCTCTGGGCTCCCCAGTACAAGAGAGACAAGGATCTCTTCCTTGTCCACCATAAGGGTGATGAAGGAAAAAATAATGTTTCTTATGAGGAAAATTTGATATTGCATGATAACGTTTAGGAAAGTTGATTGCTTAATCCTGCTCAGGGTTGGAGGCCTGAGGGCCCTCAGGATGGCAGTTTGGCTGAAGGCAAAGTTTCTTACCTTTTCTACACCAACAGTTGCACTCTTGATCTGTTTTCACATTCATATCTGTTGCAATGAATATTGTACAAACAATAATTTTTGAATTAATACAAAACCAAAGGTCCTTTGAGCAAAGCAGCAGCTTTGGTTAAGCTTTTTTTCTAGATTTCAGGGTAGCTTGGTACTGCATGATACATTGGCCCCACAAAGATGAAGGCAGCTTTAATTCTCAGTTTGTCTTCGCTGACATCTGTGCAGTTCTTGCCTCTCTCTCTCAGCTCAGATCTTATGTTGATGACACACAAATAGCTGATCTTCCCTTTCTTCAGTTTTAGAGGTTTGAGAAGTCTGCAGTTTGCTCTTAGTTCACTTGTAAACTAGGCTGGGCATACTTTCAGTAAGACAGTCTTACTAGAAGTCCCTCTGGATTCCTTGGAGAGAACTGACGTGCAAATACATTTCCCTGATTTACACGTGTCGTCCTCACTTATGTAGCAAAGGGGACATAACCTAGGTGTTAGATTTTTTTTTTTTTTCCCTCATGAGCTGTTAAATTGCAACAGTTAATGCTGAACTATATTACCTCATGTAGCTGAAATCCTCATAATTGGTGTGAATGTGATTAAAGAAATCCCTTACCCCTGAGGCTTTTGAGTGTGTTTGCTTCATTTTTCTAACTGATAAGGTTGTCATAATTGAACTAACATCAGAAGTGTGGGAAGGCAAAGCAGAAGAAAACCAAACCAAACTCCATTTTTTTGAGGTTGAGTAGGAAATTTATAAGTTATGTGAGTACAAATAATTAAGCCTCTTCACACTGTACTTATTGAGATGTAGATGCATTTTATTCTAGGAGGATGTTGAACAAACAGTTGCCACTGTCAGGGTCGATAGCTTCAATGGGTGGCCCAATTCCATAGAAAGCTCATGGCCTATAGGTAAACCTGAAGGGAGGAGAAATATTCATTCATTTATCTTAATTACAAGATACATCCGTTTTCCCATCTTGGCTGTGTTTAACAGTTATTTCTAAGCACTTGTAAATCATGTATCTAGACATATCTTTGGAAGGCTGGAAACAGAAATTAGGGATTTTCCCCTTTACATTCACAAAAAGGAGAACATTTGTTTGCTTTTTTTCTTGAAGTCACTTTTTGACTATGGTTAATAACCATTTAAAATATATGGGCCAGATTCTCACATGGTCTCATTTTGCATTAGTTTATCTCAGTAGAGGATCTAACTTTTATGGTATTTAACCAATTGAAAGTAATAGAATTATCTAACCTCATCAGCTATGCCAGCTCAGAGTATGTACAATAATGCTTTGGAAAACAAAGGAAAATACACAAACATAAGAAGCAGAGAGGTTTTTAGTACTGGTGGATTGAGGTATATGGTCCAGCTACCTGTTAAATCTTTGATGGCAAAACAGGATGATTTCAATAGAAGGCTCGGAGAAAAGATTTCTTGACTGCTGTCTCCTTGCTTTAATGCAATTAGTTATGTTTATGATGATAGGGCCTACAGATTTAAAAGAAAAAGGGCTCTCAGAATTGCTCTAAGGTACTTGTTGCAGAGAGCAGGAACAAACAGGACAGAGAGAAGGCTCAACTGCAATCAACATTGCGAACAATGCAACAACAGCAGGTGCCACTCAGTGTGATGGCTGGGGAGGGAACGTGGTGAGGTAAGGAGGATTACTTAAAGAAAACAGGATGAAGGGAAGGAAAAGTAAAAGCAGATAAAATAAGGGGATAAAGGAGCATGTGTAGTTAAGGAGAAGAGGAAGGGAGAGCTGTCAAGCTGGTCACTTTCTTTTTATGCCTGAGGGGTCTTACTTTGACCACTTTTGCAGCCGTTCTCCATAGTTCTTTCCCCAAAGTGAGTTCCCCAAGTCCAACGGCATGTCTCCAGAATATGAAGGGTTCTAGGGGAGAAAGCTGAACCTTGGCTTGACTGCTTCCCATTTAGTCTTTTTCCTCCATAATTTTGCTGTTGCTTCTTTTAACTTGGCAGCTTACCTAATCATGAGTCTCAGTTTCTCCAGGTGTGAAAGCAGCTATCATATGAAGATGAGAAGTGCTATAAAAAATGCTCATTCTTGTTCATGTCAGGCATTGCAATTAAATTGGTTTCTCACTTGTCACCTGCCTGTGCTTGTTCTTCATAATCTTTTTAATGAATCTGCTATCATCAAACTGAGCTTTGAGATGAGCTCAGGAATATATATTATCAGTTTTAAAGAACGTAAGGTAAGGATGACTCTACAAATGGAATGTTATTAACATTTATTATTTTGGAGGGGCTTCTATGGCTACCAGTGTTGTGAGCTTTAGGCTAGACTACTCAGTACGCAGGTGCAGATTTGCCACCTAACCTTATCTGAAACTGCAATACAATTCAGATCAAAGAGACACTTGGTAATTTTGAAATGGAAGGACAGTCCCCTAAATTCTTTACAGATTTTAGTCAAATGCTTGCAATTAAAACTTTCTTTGACCCTCTGGCCCAAAAATAAACTGGTAAAAGTTTTCTGAGTAAAAACTTGTGGCAAAAACTTTCAATCTACAGGAAGTAAACATAAGATCTCTATACTAAACATGCGTGTGATAAATTTTTAATTTGACACTTGAAAATTAATGAAACATATCATTAATTTCACAGCTTTAAGGAAATCTGCATTTCAAGGCTTTTATATGGAAATACTTGTCCAAGCCTCTTTTCCCAGTGCAGAATGGACTCGGGGTTTTTGAGCATGAACTTTGTGTGAGACAATTTCCCCACTATTAAGGCTAAATTCTAAAACTGAAAGAAAAAGAAATGGATAGCAATAGAGGAGTAATTTTAATTGCTGTGGTTGTTGGTATATTCCACCCTCTTATTTCCTGAGTTTGATATTTCTCCTTTCTTAACCTCTGAATGACCCCAGATTTTATCCCGATGTATCATTTTTCACTTCCTAACCCAAAGCATAGCAGTAGTTACGACAGGAAAATTTTACATGTGAAAACCTTCAAATTTCTATTAGATTTTATGAAATATTTTCATTTACTCATCATAAACACACACTTAGCTAACTAATCCTTAAATTCTGCATGTTTGTTATGCAGGATAACCATCATTCTGAGTTAAAAACTTAGTGATCTTTTAAAGGAAATGCTTCAGTAACTTAAAATAAACTTAAGCCCTGCACATTCTCTAGTTTATTGGAAATAGTGCCAATAATCTTTTATTTTCTGGGATCATGATGCACGTTTATTGCTCAATAGCTCAGAAATATAACAGGTTTTAGCATAAAAGAAATTCAGAAGGTGCCTTCTAGCTGGATTTATGGTGTTGTCCACTTCAAGTCACTGATGCTGGGACAGCAGAAGTAGTTTTCTGACACTGTTGTTGTTATGGACAATATCAACTGCATTGTTTCAAGGCTGAAGAAACTGTTTGAAAAACGATAGCAATTCCCTCCACCCCTTTTCCATGCCACCTGTCTCACTTGGGTAGATAACCCATGATTTTCAACAAGACACTTTGCCTTTCATAGTGCACCTAGTACTGACTAGACTCAGATGATCAGTGCAGTGTTTCACTTGCATTTTTTTATTATTTGCATGATAACCATGTATCAGAAAAGCAGGGAAAAATGATGTGTGTTATCTCCTAGAAGATAACGCTCATCACCATGTCTTTTATACACTTTGTTTTCATTAAACACAGAAACATGACGGAGCATGAGCCACTGGCAGTACTGTGAAACACTGGTATTGGACACAAGACCAGCCCAAGCTCTGAGCACTGTCCCAGCATCCAGGCATGACTTAGAGTGATTAAAGCCCTGAAGTGATTTATTGCAGGTAGAGAAAGGAGGAACAGTATATTTAATTGTCTCTCTGTAAGTTGTTCTTCCATCTTCAGAAAGTTCAGAAGCTGAGTCCTGAAGAGTTTATGTAATGATTTTTTTTCCCTATTTTTATTACTATTATGAATAACGTTGCCAAATGGAGAAGCAGGTCCACAGGTTAGGTTAGTTTACAAACACATGTGAGGACGCAATTTTTGAGGCAAGGTCTTGCAATGCAAGAAACACAGCATCAGAAGAAATGTTTCATTACTTTCATACTGCTTATTTTCTGCAGAGGCCTGAAAGTCTGCTGGAAATTTAAAATATGCAGGTAGTAAAAGCTGCTGTTTGTGTGCTGTTTATGCCTTTTTGAAACACTTGTAAGATTTAGTTTGCCTTGGACTCTGATTAGTCAGCTTGACTGCTTTTCTGTTAAAAGTCTTTTATATTACAAATGGAAGGCCAATCTTGACCTGACAGCTGTGTTTGTGTATGTGTTTTAAGATACTTTTTCTGATCAGTACTAAATGGTCATGCTTTCTTTATTGAAAGCTGATCTAGTTTGTATTGTTGTTGAGTAACAGGCCGCTGTGAAGTGCTTCAAAATCTCAGTATCCAGTATCCTAAAATTATTTTAGGCTAGAGAACTAAAAGAATCAATCTAAATTTTTTCATAACAACATCGTGTCTCTCTCTCCTCATAAAACAGGCAACATCTCCAAGACCATAACTAAGCTGCCTCTTATGTGTCTAGAAACATAAGGCATGAGGCAGGAAATCAAAGCCCTGAACCCATGAACTGCCTTCTCTGGGGCTGTCTGGGGCTACCTGCACGTGTAGTTTGTGTGGAAGGGCTGTGGGACAGGGGGCACGGTCCTCGCAGCTTCCTGGCCACACTGGCCTGGACAGCCATACAGTAACAGACTTTTAAAAAATTATCCTAGGTGTACTAAAGCTCTGCTCCTATCAAACAGGCCACTGAAAACTCATAGAACTGAACTGTAGTGAGTGTGGCATTTTACATTTTTCTGACTATGATGCTCAGATTATTCTTAATGAATACCTGAAGAAATAAGTTATCATCAGAACTGAAACAACAAAAAACCTAAATGTGCTAGTCTGTCCATTTAAAATATCTTCTGAGAGTTATTGTGTGTCCTGAAGTCTGAAGATTTGTTTTCTCCTGTTCATTTTCCCTTCTTAATAGTTACTGCTTAATGGATGGACTGAATTTTTACAGAACTGAGAGAGCTGTGAAGTTTATACACCAGAGATGCTGACTGTACACGGAAACTGGGAGTAAATTTGCATTATTGATACAGCTGAGTTTCTTATCAATATGTGGTGTACTGTATTGTCCAATCAGTATTTCTGAGTTGTCATGTGCCAAAATACCTTTAATTTAAACATAGATGTAATATTTAGCTGAAGCAGAACTTGAGCACAACTTTTGAAAGCTATTTCCACATATGAAAAAAACTAAATGACTGTAGTTCAATTCACTGAAGGTTATTTATACCTCAGAACTTACTGTCCTAAAAGTTCCTGTCCCACTGGAAATATGATTCAGATGACTCGAACTGAAGAAATATTTTTCTTTTTCCTGTGTAAAATGTGAAACAAAAAACAACTGAAAAACACCTCATTAAAACAGGTCTTTTTTTTTCCTTCTTTGACAAAGTAAATTGTAAAGATGCATGGCTGTTTCCGTGTGTAGGTGGTCTATGTTATGGGCTAACCTCCCAGTGAGCTCTGAGATAAACTGCAAGTTATATGATGGCTTCTGAGGATTTTTAATGTGCTGAAAATCAACATATTGTGCAATGAGAGATTTCAGGTTTTCAGTCTATGAAAGATTAAGTTTCCAAGTGTGAGACTTCTTTCCTTGTCTTTGGCCAGTTCTGCTTGTACCCAGGATGGATAAATATTTTAACTGGGATGACCCTTCCCTACTAGGCTGTGTTCCTTTAACCTTTCAGGAAGATGTGAGTAGGTTTTCATGATCAGTTGCAGGGAGTTGTTCTCATCAGTGTGTGTATGTGTCATCTTGAAGTATGCTCCTTGGGCAGCTGCCACAGGTACTTTTTCTGTTAGTAGTCCTAGTACATTTTACAATATTCTTTTTCACAGGCTGAGTATCTTTACATATATGAAGGCAGGCAAGGGAGGCTTCTTCTGGTGAGGAAAAATAGATACCATGGGCTAGACCATCAGCTGGTATAAATCACGCCTGCTCTGCTGAAGACACTAGAGATGTACCAGCTTATTTCACAGAAGAAGCAGCCATATGTTTTTTGTGACTTTCTTTTTTAGAAGCATCTTTATAGAGTTGCAAATATCTTTGATATCCCTGGTCCTGGGAGGAGAGCAAGCCAACACTTGAGTACATTACAGCATTTTAAATACAGTAATTTAATGACGCCCATTAATCAGTCAGCTAACTAGCATGGAAAGTCTTCACAAATGAGAAAATATAACTTTCAGTTGTTACTGTTAGACTGAAATGCTTTTTCTTTTTAATATATAATTGGTCTCATTTTTTTTCAGTGCCAAGTAAAAGCAGAGGCATTTCCCACTCTCTAAATCTTCCAAACTGTCACTACCCATAGTCTGAGACTGTTGTGAGAGAGGAGCTAAACTACTTCAGGGTTTAATGTGGTCTCTGTGAGGGCTGGGTCTGTCATTGCCCAGTGATGTAATTTCATTAGTTTGTACAAAATGGTTGGGCTGGGACAGTTTGCAGACACTTACATTGCTACTACTTATATAGGGAACCAATTTTTAATCGCAGATAGCAGAGACGGGATGACAATGTGCTCGCCTGAACTGGTGCCACATGACTGCATCAGCCTGTTTAGGGGTGAGCCAGGGACAGAAACTCATCAGACTGACATACCTGTAATTGAATGACACACAGAAATATCGCCAAGTTAATAAAAGGGAAAGAAAATGTCCCTGAAGATGTGCTTATGAAGTTTGTTTTCCTAAGATGTATGTAATAGACAAGGCAGAACCACCAGATCATCCCAGCTCACCTTCTGTACATCATGGGCCATTAAAATTTTGTTTAGTTATCCCTATATTCAGCCCCAAAGCTGCAAGCTGGATTAAGCATTTCTGCAGTCAGAAAGCAGTAAGGGTGCCCAGAGAAAGAACAGGAATGACTGTGGTACTGCCAGCACCTGAAGCTTGAGACATTGCAGTGTACTGCATATGTAAGGTTTGTCCAGACAATCTCAGATGAACCAAACCCTACATTGCAAAGTAAGGTTTAAAAATCCCAGCAAAAGTGGGCCTTTTAGTCCTTGTGAACCTAACATCAAAGGAAATTCCCTCCAGGTTTTAGAGCTGATAGTTGTGAGGAAACTATGGATATGGTTGAAGATGTTCTAGGTGATTGTCTGGGGAAAGGACCGTATTGTGGCAGACCTATAGTATGTCTGCTAGGAAAAACTGGAGTTTTACCATGCATCAACAATGAAGCGTGCCTGGACCATCACTATGTCTTTGACGGCAATTAGTACCATCTTCGTAGTATGGGAGGAAAAGTTCTGGAATAGCCTATTTGCACCCAAGTGATGCTCCATGTCTTCCCCAAGACAACTGCTACTACAGTTCAACTATGAAGAATGCCTGTTTTATGGATATATGTGTATACCATATGAAAGACAGAAGCATGATTAGGATCTGAAAGCCCTGTGAGGGAAGAGTTAAATGCTCTGATCTGCAGTCAGGAACAGCAGCTTTATGCAACTCTGTGTTGTCTTGGTCCTTGCTAACAGACTCTTCTCAGTGACATATTATGCTCTAGCTTGCTTTCTTTCCCTGTCCCTGCTCCTCACTGGTTTTGCAGCCAGATCTTACTGTTTCCACTGACCTACAAGTCATTTGGGGCTGGACGGACTGGTATTGTATGGGACAGCATAGTTATATATATGAAGATATAAAAATAGAAAGAAGGAAAAGAGACAAAAAAAAGGACCTCCAGACTGCATCACTTTTGATCATACATCTAGGTGACAGGAGTTGAAAATGGTTGTGTCCAAAGCACATCTAAACAAACGCTCTATGTGGGCAATAGTGTAATGAAGCAATGGCTACTCTGTACTGAGAAAGAGTTTCTACCAAGATTTATGCTGCTAAAAGAAAACAGAAAATAGATGGGTATGGCACAGCTGGGTTGCAATTTGACCTTTTTAAAAAGGAGCTCATGTGAGGTTATCAGCTGGTGAACTAAATCCTTAGTGACCCTTGCTTGAGCATTGCTTTTCTTTTCAGACAACAGGCACTGAGTGACCACACCACAGTGCTTTCATGCATATGGGATCAGGTTGCCTTGCTTTCTGCTCTACTCATCATGCGTTATACTGCACTTACACTGATGCTTGTAGCATCCTACACATCTGCTCCACAGAATCAAGTCCACAGCACTAGATGCTGGAACACCAGATATTGTTGTGTTGAGTATCACCTGCCTCAGTATTTTACGAGCTGAATGTGAGCTTCTTCTTGTAAAATGTTTCCCCACATGAGAAAAAATTCTAAAAAACTAATATAAATTTGTATTATTCTGTGCAAAACTTATGTTGTAACTGATATGCTAGGGCCAATATGCCTCTTGTCATCTGACTTCACAGTGTAATATGGCCACTAGGTAGTACTTTGAATTTTAGTTCTCAAAAGCACATAAAATGTTAATTAATTAAGACAGATATTTCTCATAATACAAATAACTAAAGATATTAAAATATCCCTAATGAGGATAAAACAGTTGCACAATGTTCAAAGCTATAACAGCACTCTTTAAGACTAATGAGTAAATGCCAACTGATTACAAAGGACACAATTATAGAGTTAACAGCTATGAAATTAATAATGATTGTTAATCTTTAGGTAAGGTTTAATAATCACTTGATAATTATTTAATTTACAATAACTTTACATATTAAATCTAAATGAAGGGTTATGTTCCCAATTTGATATTTGTGGCTTTAACTATGCTACTGGGAGTTGGGCAGCTAAAGCCTTGTTCTTAGCATTGAGACCATATAATCTGAATAGGAACCTTAATTAAGTGTTACCAAATGTATTTTACTTGGCAGTGGAAGGAGAAAGATGAAGTCTTGGATCTGAACAGAAGCCTCAGATCTACTGGCAAGTGAATGTGTGTGTTCAGGAGGAGGAAGGGCTGTGATCCATGCTTGATTTGCTTTGCTGGAACAAGGTACAGCAGCTAAGATTAGATACCTGCGGCTTGGGCCAAACTTTAAAAAGTTGGGGGCTGGGGTAGGGCTAGAGAGAGAGAAATGTCAGCAATTGACTTTGTTGTCATTCTGTTGGCTGTGTCCTGCCACTTAACCATCCATTGTGGCTGTGAGTGGTTTCTGGTTGCAGGTTGGGTTTCCTTTTCCCATCCATTGACAGGGTAAATGCTCAGCAGTAATATTCACTGGGTCAACATTACTCCTTTTCAGTTAAACGGTGGATAGAGTTTAAGAAAAGAATATAAACCCTAGCATCTTAATCTAAATAACTTTGTGTCTGGCAATCCCATTTCCCTGCTTTGCTTACCAGTTCTTCAGTTTTGGTAGAACCAGTAAAACCAAGGGGTCATGATTCAATACAGTGTTTATGCAAACACTGATGTCCCCCTCTTGGCTATGCCAGAATATTTGAGTACTCCTGTCTTTAAACCAGCACTTCAAGTCCTACTGTAGTCAAACAGCAGAACATAGAAATAGGAAATGGAATCTGTACTGCTTCTTGCATTACCAGTTTTCCAGCTCAGCTTGATCTGATAGTCTCTATTAAAGGTAGAAGACGTATTGCAAAGGATGAATGCAAAGCCTGATGTTCTGATCTCATAAAGTCTGTAGTGATGGAAATTATATTTATAAATTAATTTGGTTGCAGAACAACACAGCTGAAAAGGATTCCCAACAACTGTAACTCCTCCCAACATTTTTCAGACACTTTCTCATTTTGTATTCATTGCAAAAATCTGAGTATAGATTCTACTCTGTTATTGTATTACTCTATTGTTGTAGTACATTGAAAGTGTATGAACCAAAAGTAAACAAGTATGTCACTGAATGTGAGTAACAGCAAAGCAGTTTACCAGTACGTAGTTCTTTATCAGGTAAGGGATATCTTTATGTGTTTTCTTAAGTCTTTTTGGTCTTTTAGCAACAACAAAAAGTGAAATAATTTAAATTACACAGTGATTAATTTCTGAAGTATTTTCTGTCACAATGGATGTTGTGAGGACACAATAAAATACAGCAAAAACTTGTCATTGTTATGCAAGGTAAAAAAGTCATTATGTTATGAAATTACAGAACAAAATAAAGAATCTGTGTGTTGGTATATTTTTACCAACACGGAGCAAAAACCTTTTAGTAGAATAAGAAAAAAGTCCAGGAAGACTCTTTATTCATCTCTCTTTCACTGCCAAAATTCCACTCAAAACTTTTTCCAACTATTTGTTCTGGCTTCCTGTTAAATGTTAAAAAACAAACCCCAGTAAAACTACTCTTCTATATAATGCAAGATCTGCCAGAAGCAAAAATGTGAAATGTAGATGAAATTAGCAAGTAGTCTTAGTAATTAAGAAAGAGTAATAAAAATACCCTACGGCAAATTGTTAAATTATTCCAGGTTAATAAAAATGGCACACCCTTTTAATTTTATTTCAAAAACTTTGGAATGAATGCTGCTAGAATTCTTACAGAAATAAACTTGAAATCCCAGTAAAATTATGGCAGTATTTGAGAAATGCAGATGAAAACAGTTTCTAAATATCTTTTGAAAGATAATAGCAGATAATATTTTTGTAAATTACCAAGTGTCTAAGAAACCACTTTGTGCTATTAAGATTTTTTTCATTGACCTTTGCAGAAGTAGTTATTTGTAATGTTCCTTCACAATGTTTGGCCTGAAAATCATGAAATCTTTTACAGAGTGTCTGAATCAAGCTTCACAGTACTGTAATGCAGTACAGATAGCATTAATCTATTTTATACATGGAGAAAGCCATTTAGCTGGAATTATGGTTTGCCCAAGGTCACACAGTGATCCTGTGTTAAAACTACGGCCAGTTTTTTGTTTGTAATATTATCAATTCTAGGCTGTGACCACTAGACCAGTTAATTAACATTCAATTCACATATTGTTCTTGATTGCTAATGAATAAGCAAATATAAATAGGGCTTGTCAATTTTCCATGTGGAGTTTGTAATGAGAAATATAAGGAAAAGAAAATGAGCATTAAGTCAAGAAACAATATTTAAGAGTATTGAAAGCAACAGAGAAAAAATATGCAAAATTAATTTTATTAATGTTCTTTCAATGCACAAATCTACTGCTTACTGTGCCAGTCATCACCTCCAGTTAGTGAGTCTGACAGTGTCACAGGAGCTATATTTTTCATAGGGAAGAACCTCTGAACTTCAGCAAAGAAGAAGATTCAAGAGGCTTGTCTGCCATCATTGTATTTTCTTTTCATTTTTTTAACCTACAGTCGTAGTTACCGAGAAGATTACAGAGAGAATTCTGGTCTTGGTTGTATTTATTTGTGGAGTCTCCTTCTCTGAACATAATCAAAACCCACCTGGATGCGATCCTATGCAACCTGCTCCAGGACAACCTGCTTTAGCAGGGGGTTGAACTAGATGATCTCCAGAGGTCCCCTCCAACCCCAACCATTCTGTGATTTGTGATTTGAATTATTCTGCCTATCTTGTAATATCCCAGACCAATTCCAACCCCAACCATTCTGTGATTTGTGATTTGAATTATTCTGCCTATCTTGTAATATCCCAGACCAATAAGCAGGATATGGTAAGATCTGAAGAAAGAAAAGTTGTTTACAAATGCATCAGCACTATCTTCCTTAACATGTGTTTATTGAAGGAGGACTCAATTGCAGATTAGCTATATTAATATACCTGCTATATCTGGAGACTGATTCAGTAACAGTAGCTCAGAAAAACAAAAATACAGACTTTGAGGATATATTTTTGAATACTAGGAATTAAAAAAACTATCATTTGTCTCTTTTGTCTGCCAAGGTACCATGCAATACATCTATTCACTGAGGCATTACATACAACAGAAATTTAAGAGGAATGATTGTGCCCTAATGGTTGGTTAAGAATTGTGCTTTTTTAGTCCTACAGATTTTCAGTAGTTTCTTGCATTTAACTAGTGGATTGTTTGTTATTTGCAAATTATTGAAAGTTTGTTGGTATCTGCCTTAATGACTTTTTGGTTTTAAGTGATAATTATGCCTGGAGACTATGGGGTAGGTACTTGCATCATAAATGGCAAAGAATGCAAGCTGTCAGCTTTCAAAGCAGATCTGAACTTCCTCAGAGCCTGGGGTCCTTAGATTTTGCTTATTATGAGGAATAGCTCAGTCTGAGTCTAGCAGGACGTTTGAAATGTCTCAGTGTTTGGGATGATTCTGATAGGCAGCTTTATATTCCTGGATGCCAAATAGTAAAAATGTAGATTCATATACATCTTTCGCTCATGTTTCTGTCATAGTCTTTTAGTCAAAAGCCAAACTGAACTGCTCCTCATGGCTTTTATGAACACTTTTTATTCCAGTTTGACATCTTGTTCTGAATATGGTTAAAACATCAGCTTTTAAAGACTTTGACATTAACACTTTCAGTTAACACTTCAAGTTTCCTGTTATTTGGAACAATGGAATCGTAGAATGGTTTAGGTTGGAAGGAGCCTTTAAAGATCATCTAGTCCAGTCCCCTCTGCCATGGGAAGGGACATCTTCCACTAGATCAGATTGCTCAGACCCCCATCCAACCTGACCTTGAACACCCACAACTTCTTTGGGCAACCCGTTCCAGTGTCTCACCACTTTCATCATAAATAATTCCTTCCTAATATCTAATATAAATCTACCCTCTTTCAGTTTAAAACCCTTGTCCCTTTTCCTGTCATTACAGACCCTGGTAAAAAAACCTCTCTCAGCTTTTTCTTACAAGTCCCCTTTATATATTGAAAGGCTGCAACAAGGTTCATTGGAGCCTTCTCTTCTCCAAGCTGAACCACCTCAACTCTCTCAGCCCTTCCTGACAGAAAAGGTGCTCCAGCCCTCTGATCACTTTTATGGCCCTCCTCTGGGCTCATTCTAACAGGTCTGTGTCTTTCTTGTACTGGAGACCCCAGAGCTGGATTCAGTACTCCAGGTGTAGTTTCACAAGAGCAGAATGAAGGAGGAGAATGACCCCCCTCACCCTGCTGGCCATGCTGCTTTTTATGCAGCCCAAGGTATGACTGATTTTCTGGGTGTCAAGCACACATAGCCAGATCATATCTAATTTTCAATCTGCCAATATCCCCAAGTCCTTCTCCACAGGGCTGCTTCCAATCCATTCATCTCCCAATATCTGGGTGATACTGGTGATTGCCTTAGGGGTGCAGGGTCTTGCACTTTTTTCAAGTGAATCTTCAAGATGTTCACGCGTGATGTACTTTCACAGTGATATTTCCAAATAATAACCAAGGTCAGGGCTGAGAGTGCACTAGAAAGTGTAATGGTGACTTTGTGCAGGAATGGACTATTGGAATTGCTCTGCTTAAACAGATATGTTTTTCAGACAACTTCTCTTTGCCAAAACTGGAAAACTGAAACACAAACCATGAAAAAAAAATGATATCTGTCCCCAGTATGTTCCCCAGTCAGTGCATCAATATTTGAAGACTGGTCTAAATGTCACAGAAATTGATAGAAGCTAGTTTTGTCCTGCCAGCATAAAGTCATGAACCAATACTCCAGCTCACTGCAGGGAACACCGTTCGCTATCATTCTCAACAATGTACTTTCTCTGGCTGGTCTTGTACCTGTTGGGTATAACAAGTTTTTGCTGGGGATCTGTGTGTTCTGTTACAGTCTGAAAAACCTGCAAAGGCTGGCCAATGAATGCAACCAGCAGGGATTTTTCTGGACATTTTTCTTCTCTTTTGTTTGTGTGGTTATGTGGTGGTTTTTGTTGTTGTTGTTGTCATCGTTTTTCACTATCATTTGTCATTAAGGGACGTCCATTCTCATACCGGATTCCTTGGAAAAGATTCCCTCCTCCTCCCTTCCCAACAACAGCTTCTTTTCATTTGCTGAGCAGGTAGCTTGCCTGCAGTTTGCAGATTTGCTTCTGAGCAAGAGGCTAAAGGAGCCCCTGGAAAACATCTGAATATGTACATGAGATGCCTTGTACCTGGGACAGAGGGAAGAGAAGGAAGTGATCCTTCCTCCAAAGCCAGGCTGGGCTTCATCATGAAATGCTGCTTGCCTGTGGAGTATTGTCTTGTGCTGCAAGCAGGGCGGAGCACACCTGTGTCAGCCCAGGGCCATGTCCTTACACCAGGGGTCTCACTCTGCACAGCAGCGTAAGCCCAGCAACACTGGTTTCTGAAATATCACTTGAAAATAAGGTAATCATCTGGGTAAACCTCTAGCTTTTGTCCTGTGGTCCTGCTTGTCTTCCCTCTGCGAGCAATCCCCAGAAGGGAAGCGGTGTTCTTGTTCTCCTGATCTTGTGATAACAATGGGAGCTCATGTGCTGAAGATGTCTTTCTTGTCCTGGCAAGCTTCTGGGGTGGTATTAATAATAATAATAATAATAAGAAGAAGAAGAAGAAGAAAAATAAGGGTGATATTAAGGTTGTTAAATTAATTTGATTTGAAAAAGGACAGGTTTTCAGCTTTCACATGACCAAGAAAACAGGAAGTAAGCATGTGCAGAACAGTTTGAGGGCATGCCTGAACCTTCCTAGGCAGCATTGTCATCCCACTCATCTAGTGGGAAGCAAAACAAATTAAAGAATGTTATTTGTTTCCAAATTCCAGATTAGTGGCTTTTCTTTCAGACATGTTTGAATCTCCAGTTGTGTCTGGAACAATTTTAATTTTTTCCATTTTAATATATAATTTTTCATAACCGTGTAAGTAAAATTTTTGAATGTTCAGTGTATACTTCAAATTTTCACTCTACTAAGGTATTATAAAAAGTCAGAAATCCCTGGCTCCAGGAATAGAAGTTCAAAGTTCATCTCATAATCATAAGCAGACATCTCCCTCCCTCTCCTCCTTCATTCTTTCCCACTCCTTCTCTATATTTTCCTTTTTTCCTTTTTTTTTTTCCCCCTAAGAAGTCAGAATTAAATACTCACTTTTTCTCTCTTCCTCTGGATGAGCTGTAATTTCATAATATGATAGTTTTATCAAGAACTAACAACTTTGGTTTGGCATAAAACTATATAATTTTAGAAAATACAAAGTAATAGTTTAAAAGCTTGGGTTATGAAAGGAAGGAATACTGCAGCTTAGTAAAAGCATATGTTACTTATAGGGACCTCACAACCACATTCAAATTCAGCTCTTGCCAAATCACGTTGCATTGCTAGAACTCCTTTAAATTTCCCCAGTGAGGCTCATATGGCAGGGTCTATGTTCCTGCTATATGGTGTTAAGGAGGTTCAGGGGCCTCTCTTTACCTTTTTTCTTTATTTCTTTTATAAAATGATTATGCCATTTAGAAGTTCACATAACAAAAGCTCGTTACATCTTTTGGGTTTTTGAGAGCATGATTCCCAACAACAGAGTTTCTAAAAGACTTAGTAACATGACAAAAGCTTCATCACATATACAGACAATGTTATGTTGAGACAGCTCTGTGCTGGGAGCTGATGACTTTGTTTTATGGTGAGGCATATGCAGTGTGTGGAAAGTGTATTTGACTGCCACAGATTTTGAAATTTGAGTACAGCAGCCATGAGAGAGCTAGAGCTGTGCAAAACTATCTAGGTTTAGTTCAGAAAGCATTTAAAATTTTTGCAAAAGATGTACTTACAAACTTTTACAGAGAGATGTTTTCTACCCTTTTCACAGATACAGGCTCTTTTAAAATTTAAGGGGAAAAAGAAGAATGAATGCTGTTGTTACTTTAGAGAAAACCTGTAAAAAGAATAGAATTGCTTGTTTTCTTCAAGGATCTACAAAATATTCTGAAGAATTTTGTTTTCTAGGCGGGTTTTGTAGACAGGATTTTTTTCCTCACATTAACAGTAGGGGAGATTTAAGAGAAAAATCTAATGGGAAGCTCAGAAGCCAAATTCTTTGGTAGTATAATGTCAAAGTGGTGTGCCAGCAGACTTAGACCAGGAATACATTTGGCTCCATTTGTGCTGTATGTAGGCTACCATGTCAGAAATAAAATTAAAAATGCAATTTAAAACTGATGAAACTGAGTCAATTTCAGACTGAAAACCTTTAAAACTTTGAATGCACCAGTAACTCTTCATAACTAATCTTTTGTTCAGGGACTGCTAACTCAAATCAAAGAAAGTCAAATGCAGCAAAACTGCCAGGCTGTGAACCTTCAGAAGACCTCTCCTGTAGTCTTTTATAAGGTTTGGAAAGATAGTGAGAAAAAAATCTACCTTAATCCAGAATTTGTCTATTTATTTCCTGCCCCATCATCGGCTGGCAGAATATAAATATTAAATACGGCAAAACTAAGTGTCTTCTGCAAACACATAGTGCAAATGTGCCTTTTATGGAAAAGTAAGAGAACAGAAGGGGAGGAAAGGCCAAAATAATTTTTGCAGATTGGACTTGTCCTGTCCCAAAGAAGGAGTGTGAGTTGGGTGAGCTAGAAAAGGCAAAAGACTTTCAGGTATATGGGTGACAACTTGCATGACTTATGGCTTTGCGGAGACAAAAGCTACCTTGCAGTGAAAAATTTCCACCAACCCTATCCTTTGTCCTGCTTTTTATTTGGAGGCACAGATGAGCATGTGAATTCATGAGTATGTTATGTATCAATTTAAAACCTCTTTTGCAGAGAGATGTACCAGCAGTGCTGATATTTTGCATCCTGTCATCTTGGTAAAACCCAGTCTCTGATTTTCTTGGGAAACAATCAGAAAGGGGGCATGTTCATAACAGAAGATGATTCACTGGATCATGTGGATTGATGACACATAACAGAAATTTCTTTGCAAAACTCACTTGGCTCTAGCTGTTACCAAGTGTGAACGTTATTGTGGAACTTTAGCAACAGGGCAGGAGTGGGGAAAGCCCTCATTGTACCATAGTAAGTTCAATGTCAGCACACACAATATGTTTGCCTCTTTTTTTTTTTTTTTTTGGCAGTTTTGTATTTTTGATATTTTTAAAGGTGCACTTTTGGTAGTGAGATGAAACAAAACTTAAGAATTAAAACTGCATCTTATTTAAGAGCAGGTTAGTCAGAGTGTACGTTTTCATAAATTAAAGTGGCATTTTATAGAGCTTGTGTTAAAAATCTGTCCAATTCAATTTAGAAAATCAGTATATGAAATAGTGGCACTTAATGTTAGTTATTCTTCTGGAGTTTTTCCTCCTTTTTGCATCATTTGCCATCTTGCATAAAGTTTTAAAGTCCTATCATTTCTGAAGTGAGATGAAGTTTAAGGTTGCCTGTTATATGCAGCTTCCTTATTCATAAGCAAAGGTTTGATGATCACTTTTGCTCATAGGGAAGCAGAAATACATATAAGGTCAAGAGTTAGAAAGTTGTCTAATTATTTTAGTCATTTATTGAATATCTGTAGTCTTAATTTGGGGCATCTCAGATTTTCACTAAAAGTGAGTCAGTAGAAGAACAAAGTGCCTACCCTATATCAGTTCTGATTTACTAAGGCTTGCATTCAGTGGAATGCAAAATATCAGGAATGCTGAAAATAAGTATATACTATATATATATATATATGCACTATATGCTATGCAAGAATTAATTGGTGCATTTCTAATGAAAGAATTTCATAACAAGTCTAAGATCAAGTGTGCTCAATCAAAAAAAAAAAAAGTTAAGAAATTACATAAATAAATAGCAAAAAATCCTAAATCCTCTATTTTCCACCAGTGTTCCTGCTCTGGAAACTCAGCCAGGACACTAAAAGCCATCTTTTGTCTTCCCTAGTGTACTTCTATAGCTCAGATACTGAACAGTCTGTGGCTGGACCTAAGTATAAACATTTTATCAGTGTTGTCTTAGTTTAAATATGATTCACTCTTTCATAGCTAGATTGGCCTTGCAGAGCTTACAGAAGTACAAAAAAAGGAAAAGTAGTACCAGTTTATAGTAAGAAAGATCAGTATAAGGTCAGAATGCTTCCTATGCAAAGATCTGGTGAATTACAAAATGTCATTTTAAACAGCTATTATTCTAACCATAACCAGACTTTCAACAATACTAAATGTGATAAAGAAATGCTTCAATGACACATATGTCCCCCTAAGAATGTAATTAATGTCAGAGGAGGGTGCAATATGAGAGCTGAGTAGTGCATTGTTGCTTGTTCAGTGCTGGTGATGTGGGTAACTGAGTCCAAAGACACTTACTTTTGCATCCACAGAAAATATGCAGACTCTGTGCTGGTGCTTTTTTCCTTAGACCAACAACAACCAAACAGACAAGAAAAACTTAAGCTCCAAATCACTGTGGGTTAACATGACCATGTAAACACAGTAACCATTAAAAAATCTAAATCTGCTTTAGTATAATATATATCCTTTTATATATATATATATATATAAAATATATATATATAAATCCTTATAGTTGCTTAATAGAGTCAAATATATTGGAAAAAGATTTGTTTTAGACATTTTCATCTGACTTCCAAGTGGTAACAGAAATATTTCAAAGATAATTTTTTGTCAGAGGAGGTGCATTTTTCAGGTGTTCACAACTACAGGGTTGCGTGCAGAAAGTACACAACAACTTCCCTGCCCATAAACACGTACAATTCTCATAAACATTAAGGTAAACAGGCTGTTTAATATTGTGATACCCTTATCATCTTACAAATCATACAAGATTTTCTTGTAATGTGTGCCTGTTCTAAAAATATAAATGATAGAATCTGAGAAATAAGAAAGGATTTCAAATCAGATTCAAACTCCACTTCCAATATCTTGTACAACTCTTGTCTGTGGCACAGCAGAAATGGACTTTGTTGGTCTTACAATCCTTTGAGAGACAAAGCAGAATGCAGTTTTGAATAAGGGCTGGATAACAGTGCTATGGGAGCATCAGCACTGTCTGGAGAAGGTTACCTCCTAAAGACTGTGTGAATTGGTTCCACATATAAAATAACAATCTAAATGTATAATGACTGTCACGATGAGCGACTGTCTTCTCTGTGTAGCAAAGCTGACAGAGTGGTGGCACTCAGAGCAAATGTTCCAATGATAATGCTTTGTGCTTTGAATTTCTCAGGGTTTTTATTTCAATGAAAAATTAAACTGTTCTCCAGCAAACTCGAGAAGTTACTGACCACACTGGACTTGGCCCAGAAAAAGTGCATAAGCACCTGCTTAACGTTGAAAATAGCTCCAAACCATTATTGCACTATTACATCCTGTTTAAAGGGATCGCTTGCAGATCATCTGCAATCTTTCTAACAGGAGACAGTCTGAATAAGAGGAGGTCTGGAACCAAGCCAAGGCAGCTCTGGATGTTACCACAGATAAGCAGGATACTTCAGCCATCCAACTGGCAATCAGTTGTAGATTAGACCAGCTACTCTACCACAAGCAGCAGTCATTTGCTGCTGGTTAAACTCGGCACTTTTGATGTAGAAAAATATAAATGACTCCGTGGATGCCTAAGCATATGGATATGGAAGCAAGAGTAGGGGCATGTGCATACCAAGTTCTAGTAGAAGAGATGGGAAAATCTTGCTGTGTCTTTTTGTATTTTAGTGAGACACTACAAAAACTCAAGTATGTGGTAACATAGTGACCCTTACCTTTCTTTACGGGGTGGTTTCTCCCCTGGGATCTGTTAGGCATGCAGCCACAGAGCTCTACATAAAAACTGGATAACATCAGTGAAACTTCTACAAACACCTGTAAATAAATTATGAATTTTTCTAGCCCTTTCTACCACAAAGAGCTAGATCGGGTGCTTTGTCTATAATCAGAGTAAAATTTTATTCTTTAATCCTTTGAATACTGAAGTAAGACCTAAAATACCATAAAAAAGCTATGGAGCATCTATAAGGCCAATTTTGCTTGGCTTTATGAATTCAGTGAACTCCAGGGCTTCAAAGGATTCATGTTTCAATTTATAATCAATTTCATTATCTTTTCTGAAACGGATGTTATTTCCTTGACACTCAGTGTTAGAGCTATTAAAACCCTGATGACTACAGCTTCATCACCCTTCCTGTGTTTTCTGTGGTGAGTTATCTTTCTAGGAAGAAAAAAAAAAAGTTAGTATTCAGTATTGATAAAACCTGTTGTATTTACATTAACAATTTACACTCCATAGGAGTTAAAAAAAGCTGCATGTTCACTAATTGCTTAGTTTAATAAAAAACAGTTCTTGTTTATCAGGAATTATCAGATAGTTCTCTCTCAGATACAACAGAGATTATGTTTATAATCAAAGCTAATGAAGGCATCTCAGAGAAAAAACTTGATACTTTAGAGGCTGGGCAGGAAATGGAGCCAAAGACCTCACCCATAGATACCTACAGTTATGTGTTTAGGGACAATATTTTATGGACTGAAGAGCACAAAACTTCTAATGTGATTTGTCCATGAAAGTCAATGGAATGCTTTTGGAAGACTGCAGTCAATATTTGTGCCCACAAACGACAAGTGTATTGAAATGCTAGTATTCACACAGATAATTCACAGGCAAGGGTGGTTTGTAGCTCTTTCAGAACAGCTCCCAGAGAAATTAACTTGGTTCAGGTAAGGATGCCAGAACCTGGCCTCTTGTAGTCTGTATGATACTTAAATGAATTGGAAGTAAATTTGCATGTATGTATGTATAAAAATATTCCTGGGTGTTATCGGGGTGAGATTTGATTCTTGCACCATTATGTTAGATTACTTTTAGAGATGGTAACATGGAATCTGTGCTTAATATTTTATTTTTTTACACGATTTTTAAAATGTCTTTGAAAACATTGAGTATTGGCATTCTTCTGTTTAAACACCAAACAGAACCTTTTATCACAGAGATTGCATTGAATAGAAAACGAAGAACATACTGCAGATTGCATATAAGTCTTCATATGGAAACTGTATGTGCAGCTAGACTGTGTCCGCTATGTCTACTGTAGATTGCAGGAGGGAAGAATGTGCAGCTGGAAAAATTTACTGGTCTCTGAGCTGCATATTCTTAATTTGCTTTACATAGCAGTGCAATGGTTGTTACTTGCTAGCAGCTGATAGCATCTGCCAGCTCTGCATAGATTCCCCTCCATTTTCTGCTACAAGTCACAGATGTCTATGCTCTATGAGTCACACCTGCAGGACTTGAAACAGATCTTTTTAGAGAAGTGGAACTTGAACATGTAAAGGGAAGGCACAAAAGCTAATCTTTTATTTTCTTCAAGATTTTAGACAGTTTTTATTTAACCTCTGTTTTAGTAGTCTGCATTATATGAGTTTGTTAAGGGTTCTTAGCTTTGTTCCTGCAATGTGTCTGTATAAATAACACAATGCTTGCATGACTGCACACTGTACTACATGTACATGTGTTTGTCTACGCGCATAACACAGCCTGAATATATCTTGCCTGGCTTTACTTCCAAAGGAAGAACAGCAGCAGGAGTGAAATGAAAAACTTTAAATCCTTCACATCATGATGCATAAAACTAAATGCTGCCAAACAGTATCACTTGCGTGCTCTGTAGCTGTCTTCCAGAGTATATAACTGTCAAGCATTTTTGAACAAAAATTTTTTTTACATCCTCATCTGAACTAAACAAAAAGAGGAAAGCCATTTTAAGTAAGAAATTACCAAAAAAATAGTAATTATTTCAGTTAAAATATCTTTAGCTTCCTTGTAGCCATGGTTGTGATAAGATAGCCAAGTTTTTGAGTGCAGATGTAGTTGCTGTTGATCAGGTGTGTCTGACAGTGGGAAGTGGTTCAAGGTTGTCACAAGTTAACTGTTTCACAGAGTTGTTCAGGCAACATGCAAAGGAATTTTTATTAATGGTTCCTCTGCTGTATATTGCACAATGGGATGGTACCTGTCTTGCATTGTGCACTTAACTGTTAGATATCTTGCTGCACATCCTTAGATACAGGCAGCTGTCAATAAGATAGCAACCTACAGAGGAAAATCTTTCACTGATATATTTCACCCATTCTTTCCCATTTTCTTCATGGTGGGATCATGAAGTAGTATCTTTGGATCAAGGCTTTAGCCCAAGACATGGGAAATGCCTCTTAAATTATGCCCTGCTATTTTTTATTTGAATACAGATACTCTGCATGTATATTAGGAACAACATATTGCTTAACAATTTTCTGTATTTTGTTGATAAAAAGGGCAGGATTGGCTTTCACTTTCACTATACTTAATTTGAAGATCCATAGATTCTCTCAAGGATGTTGTATGCATCCAATAGATAGAAAAGTAGCTAAGTCATGCAAACAAAGTGGGGAAATAATATGGAAGTGAATGGGAAGCTATGAATTCTGCTGTAAGCTGTGCAAACTGAATGAATATCCCTGGGTATTCTTTCTGTCTTTTAAAAAAAATTCAGTTAAGCTGAGCCAGTACCAGCAGTTGAGTGGGGAACTCTCATTAACACAATGATAAAGTTCTGGGCTTAAGTACTCCAAAATAAAATTCCAAAATTTTGAGTTGCTTTGCTATCCCTAGTGCAACCATGTGATAAATAAATAAACGTATAAGATTTAATAATATAATTGTAAGATACAAGATAAGTGAGGCTTGCTCAAACAACACTTCCAGCTGAATTTCACTGTAAACTTAATGATGAGAATGACATTATTTTACCATCTTACTCAGCCTGCAGCAGGAATGATTGTGATGCATTTTATGCTATGGCAATAATATTTACTGATGCAAAAATACTATTACCACAACCTGAAAGTTAATGCAGCAACAAGATAGAAATTATGGAGCAATGATTCCTGGGGTGTTGCTCAGCACCAGGTGAATGCCAAACATCATCACAGAACCTATGTATAAATTTACTGTGCAATAATTCTAGTTTCTAACCATTTTAGCACAGGAGTGTTTACAGAGTGCAGATGAAATGTTTAAAATATAATGTGCACCATTTTCCTATGAAAAGCATTTCCTAATAAAATCAGATCAGCAAACCCAAAAAGTGCTGGTTTACTTAATTTATTCACACCATTGATCTTTATTCAGATTGATGAAAGCTGGGAGGCAAGGCCAGAAGCCCACTTCACTGAGAACCATTCTGGATGTTTGCTAGTATGACAGGCTGCAAACATGCAGCATATTTATGTGTCTGGATAAAATCCTCATTTTATTTTGTTCCTAGAATTTTAGGATTCCAGTGTTGTGACCTAAACCAAAACTTTAAAAAGAGAACCTCACCAGTTATATTAAAGGAAAACATCTCGTATCCTTGGATAAGAAGCAGGAAGGCTTAAGATTTTCTGAGGTAACTATTGACTTCTTTGATTTCAGCAATTCAGTAAACTGCTTAACTAAGATTCTTTTGAAAATAAGATTTAACAATATATTTAGGCAGTAGTTTAAAGATAAATAACATTTGGATGAATAGTTTCACCATTGTATTTTATTAGGCATGCATAAAGAGGGAAGAGACTAGTGAAAACTGGACAGACTAATAGCTGGCACATAAAAAAGGTTGATCAAATTTTCTTCAGTCTGCAGAATAATTATGAAGCCAATTTCGTTAGTCATTCTAATAAACCAGTTAACAACAGGATCAATAATGGAACCTGAGAGTGAGCTTGATGGGGATTAACTTCTGCTATCAGTTCTTTTGCTTTTCCTTTAACCTGTACCCAGTCTGCAATCACATGAGCAATTCAGCAAATCTGAGAGACATCAAACCTCAAAAGTTTGCTTGGAGAACTACAGGATTCATAAAGTTAAACCATGCCTCCTTCAATATGACTAACATATGGTCTTAACAAATTTCACCAATTCTATATAAAGGGACCAGCTCCAGAAAATGTTTCTGTTGACTCTCAGTATGACAGTGACTGTTAGGATTTGATTCTCTCTGAATTGCTAGTTAAAGCTAGCAATTATTATTTCTACAGAAGGGGATGTTTTTAGATGCATAACTTTACTGCTAGATTTGCAGCACTGTCTTCCCAAAACAGGCATCACACATCTTTTTAGTGATGATAGGAAATCAAATTTTCTTTATGTGACAGGGAGATATACTGCATTTTTGGCTTTATTTCTCTTTAAAAACGTTTTCCAGTCATAAAATTCTGTATCAACATCCATGGAGCAACACTACAATTTTATTTAATACTGAAGTCTGCACAATTCCAAAAGGTTTAACATACTGTGGCTAATCCATTTCTGTTTAGAGTTACATGCTTATGGAAAATGAGTCAGAAATGCTGTTATACAATTGCTAGATTAAGTTGTTAAATACAGTGAGATCTATTCTTCTGCACTGCCTTGAATAACCAGAATTACATCTCTGACTGTACATACCAGTAGTTCATAAAAGCACTTTTGTTCATTAACTTAAATCCTAGCAGACAGCCTCTGGTTTTAAAAGCCATCTGGTGGCTGATAAGAAATGTAAAATCTTATCTCCTTTCCTAAGGCCAGTGGATCACAGCCAAATGGAGGATGAAAGCTCCAAAAATCCCACCATCTTTGTTGTAATCTGCTGTTCCATGGGGTCACTGGATCTGAGATTAACAATGCATTGAAAAAGCCATGGAGAGGGGGGTGGGAGAGAAGACGACCAATTATTTTCTCTCTGCAACACTTTTTCTCTGCTTCTGTTCAGGAAGGTATAATTTAAAGGCAGCTTGAAAGACTGCCATTTGCTGTGCTATTGGATAAAGACTAATTATACCTTCAGACTGAGTGCAAAGTCTGAAAGCAGCACTTGGGAATTAAGCTATTCAGTTGCCACAGGTACTCTTTAGTTGAAAATGAGTAGTTACACAGTCTTTGGTAAAAGACTGTTATCTGATGCCACTATCTTTGGATATCAGAATTCATTTATGTACTAATTGTTTTCATAGAATCAGAATGGTTTGGGTTGGAAAGGCCCTATAAAGGTCATCCCTGCAATAAGCAAGGACATCTTCAATTAGATCAGGTTGCTCAGAGCCCTGTGCAACATGATCTGGGATTTTTCCAGGGATGAGGCATCTACCACCTCTCCAAGCAACCTATTCCAGTGTTTCACCACCCTCATCATAAAACATTCTTCCTTATATCTAGTCTAAATCTTCCCTCTTTTAATTTCAAACCTTGTCCTATTGCAACAGGCCCTATTAAAAAGTCTGTCCCCACCTTTCTTATAAGCCCCGGTTACCCATGGAAAGGCTGCAGTGAGGTCTTCCTGCAGTCTTTGCTTCTTCAGGCCAAACAACACCAACTCTGTCAGCCTTTCCTGATGGAAGAGGGGTTCCGTCCTTTGTGACCCTCCTCTGGACTCACTCTAACATGTCTATGTCTTTCCTGTACTGAGGACTCCAGAGCTGAATGCAGTACTCCAGGTGGGTTGTCACCAGAGTGGAGTAGACCTCCCTCAACCTCTGGCCACTCTTTTGATGCAGCCCAGGATACAGTTGGCTTTCTGAGCTGCGAGTGCACATTGCTGGCTCATGCGCAGCTTTTTGCCTCCCAGTGTCACACAGTCCTTCTCTGCAGGGATGCTTTCAAACTCTTCATCCCCCAGCCTGTACTGACACTGGGGGTTGCCCTGACCCAGGTGCAGGGTCTTGTACTTGGCCTTGTTGAACATCATGAGGTTCATACGGGCCCACTTCTTGTGCTTGTCCAGTTTCCTCTGCATGGCGTCCTATCACTCAGGAGTGTCAACTACACCACTCAGCTTGGTGTCATTTGCAAACGTGCTGAGGGTATGCTCAATCCCACTATGTCATTGATGAAGAAATTAAACAGTGCTGGTCCCAGTATGGACCCCTGAGGGACACCTCTTGTCACTGATTTCCATCTGCACATTGAGCCATTGACTACTACTGTCTGAATGTGACCAACCAGTCAATTCCTTATCCAACAAACAGTCTATCCATCAAATCTGTATCTCTCCAAGTCAGAGAGAAGGATGTTGTGGGGGACCATGTCAAAAGCCTTACAGAAGTCCAGATAGATTGTTCATTGATGTAGTCACTCCATCATAGAATGCCACTAGCTTGATCAGGCAAGACTTGCCCTTGGCAAAGCCGTACTGGCTGTTTTGTATCACCTCCCTGTCCTCCATGTGTTGTAACATGTACCTTCTAGGAGAATCTGTTCCAAAATCTTCCTAGGCACAAAGGTGAGGCTGTCAGGTCAGTATTTCCCAGTCCTCTTTTTTACCTTTTTTAAAAATGAGTGCAATGTTTCCCTTTTTCCAGTCATTAGGGACTTGACCTGACTGCCATGACTTTTCAAATATCATGGAGAGTGGCTTGGCAACTACATCAGCCCATTGCCTCAGAGCTCTGGGATGCATCTCTTTGGGTCTATAGACGGTGGTTTTGAACCTTATGTTCTCTTGCAGTGGGAAGGACTTTGCTCCCCTAGTACCTGCCATGAGGCCCATCCACTTGAGAGGTGCGGAAATAGAGGTTGCTAGTGAAGACTGAAGCAAGAATACTGACTAACTCAGCCTTTTCCTTGCCTGTTGCTGCCAGTTTGCCAGTTGTGTTCACTGAGGGGTACACTTCATCTGACCTTCCTTTTCTGGCTGACATATCTATAGAAGCCCTTTTTATTATTCTTTGTGTCCCTTGCCAAGTTCAGCTCCAGCCATGCCTGGGTCTTTCTGACCACATCCCTGCACAAGTGGGTCAGTGTCCCTATGCTCTTCCCAGGATAACTGCCCCTGCTTCCACTCCCTGTACATTTTCTTACTTTTTAGTTTGACCAACAAGTCTTGACTTACCCATGCTGGTGTCTTGCCTTCCTTTCCTGATTTCTTACATCTGGAAATCAAGAGCTTTTGTGTTCTATGGAAAGCATCCTTAAAGATCTGCCAGCTCTGTTCTGCTTCCTTGTCCCTGAGGGCAGTTTCCCAGGGGTCTTATTGACTAACCCCTTGAACAGCTGGAAGTTTGCTTTCCCAAAATTCAGGCTCCTGACTTTACTCTTTGCCTGTCCCATACGTCTCAAGACTGTGAACTCCAGTACAGCTCACTTGTGTTGGTGACCAACAGGTCCAGTATCACATCCCTCCAGTAGGGCTGTCTGTTACCTGGCTTAAGAAGTTATCATTGATGCACTCCAGGAATCTCCAGGATTGCCTACAGACGCTGTGTTACTTTTCCAGCAGATGTCAGGGTGGTCGAGGTCCTCCAGCAGGTTGAGAGCTTGCAAGACCAATGTCTCCTGTAGCTAGGTAGAGTAGACTGTCAATAGCCTCCCCTTGATCGGGCAGCCTGTACTGAACACCAGCCACAAGGTTCCTTCTGTTGCCTTGGTCTCTAATTCTTACCCATAGACTTCCAACTTGCTCGTGGCTATTCTTCAGAGACAGCTCTTCACAATCCACCTGTTTCTTGACGTAGGGGGCACCCCCGCTGCCCCTCCTTCCTTGCCTGTCCCTTCTGAACAGGCTGTAGCCATCGACAGCTGCACTCCAGTCTTCAGTTCATCCCAGCAAGTTTCAGTAACAGCAAGTAGGTCATGGCTTTCTAGCAGCACGGTGGCTTTCAACTCCTGTTTGTCGCTCATGCTGTGTGCATTGGTGTAGAGGCATTTTAGCTGGGCTGTTGGCCACATCACCTTTCAAGAGGAACCTTAATTCCTCTGAGGTATTTCACTGATGTTTCCCTGTTGGCTCCTATTGCCTCAGGAGCTCCTGGCTCATCCTTGTAAGACTTGAAATATGCTCCAGTGTACACAGCATGTCCCAGAGCAACAGGCTGAGGGCACTTACTAACACCCTGTCTCTCTAACTTTGGTGTGCTGTCCCACGGCTTGTCACAGGCAAGCCTGATATTATCCCCTTCCAGCTTCAAGTGTATTTTAAAGCTCTGTCAATCAGGCCTGCTAGCTTGTGAGCAAAGGCCCTCTTTCCACCTTGAGAAAGATGAATCCTGTCTGATGTGAGCAGGCCTGGTGCTGTGTAGATCATCCCATTATTAAAAATCTCAAAATTCTGGCAGTAACAGCCACGGTGTCATGTATTAATAGACTGGGTATATTGTTGCTAGTACGGTGCATGGCACTAGTATCAGTGCACATGACGCTAGTTAGTGTGTCAGAAATGAGGGACATTTGAAACATTTTATTAATCTCCTCTAAGGAAGCCACAGGACTAAGGTATAAGATAAGTCAACATTTGCTTACATATAGCTCTGGAACAAATCTGAACAACAAAAGTGCTTTGTGGGAGTGATGATCAAACTTAAAACAAAAACTTTTTTTTCTGAATAGAACATGCCACTGTGTTTTTTCAATAAGTCTGATGACTAGCTGGAACAAAATAACAGCCTTTGAAAAAATGGAAGTGTCAACAAAAAAATGAAATCGGCTGTTACAATAAGCCACTAATTACAAGATTACTAAGAAAAATAACCTTACTGTATTCTTTGAGCTCCAAAAAACACTAGGTGGAGAGGCATCCAAATATCATTTTTCTGAACTCTGAATGTGCATCTCCGACGTTAACACAATTTTTGGGAAGCCTATGTTTCAGTATTAGAGGAAAATGTGTGTGGAACAAAGTGACATATTCATTTTTTATCCAGTTTTCACGTTAGTGTTGAGCAAGGGGTAGTTCTTGAGACTTTTAGTTCTTAGAAATCTCAGTCAAGCCATAAGACTTTCTTTTTTCCTTAAGTTTTTGCTTAGTCATTGTTTAATATTATCTTGTTCCAGGTCACAGGAAGGGTTTTTTTCTCACTGTGGTCCTGCTTGCTGTGGGAGTGGTCCTTGGATCAGATCCTCTGCTGTGTATCTTCTCCCTTTACATCAACTGCATCTGTCACAGCTCCAAAATCTCTTCTTACAGTCTTTCCCTCATTTCCATCTTCCCTGGTAATTTTGAATCCCTACCCTTTGATTTAACTGTAAAAGTTTTGGGAGTTTTATGTTGTGGGTTTCTTAACTTTGTGCTCTATTACATCCACTCCCATTTCTAATCAAATTGAATCCAGTTGGTAAGTCACATGTAAAAGCTCACTGCTGTAGCTTTTGAGTCTAGTGATCTTTAGTATCAACGTACATAATCCAAGTATGTTATTAAGGCAGGAGTACAGCCTTTATTTCTTACAGGACACTGTGCTAACCTGACCCAAGATTTAAATTCTGCATGCAGCAGCCCTTCATACTCCAAACAGCTCCAGTCAAACAGGCTATATGAAGCAAACACAGCCTAATAAAAGAGGTGTTCCTTAATCAATTGTTTTGGCCTCTTGAGTAATCAGTTGTTACTGGTCATACTTTTGCATATTCTTTCCCACAAAACTGATTCTGTGGACAGCATAAATGACTGGCGACTAAGGGCAGAAGTAGTTTTTTTCTTTGCAGTACTTTAGATATTACTGCCTTCAACACAACTCCAGCTACAATTGTCTCAGAGTCTTGAAACCTGTGTCTCTGGGTTCAGTGGAATCCGAAAGTTTGTGATTTAAGAGACTGGAATTAAGTTCCTTACTTGGCCACTGTTTTTTTGCACAACCTCTGACAATAGGATGAGCCACCTTCTCTGTGCTTCCATTCCTTCAGGTATGATGGGAAAAACAATCCACAGAAATCACAGGACAATGGAGGCTGGCAGGAGGGGACTTCTCCAGGCCCAGCCTTGGTCCAGAGCAGGATCTGCCATAGGCTTAGACTGGGCTGTGCAGGGCTTCACCCAGCCAGGGCATGAAACCCCCAAGCTTGAAGACAGCCCAGCTTCCTGGGGCCTCACCCCGCTGCTGGCCTGTCCTCATGGGGAAAAGGTTTCTCCTCATCTCCAGCCTGAGCCTCCCATGTTTCAGCTTGTGCTGCTGCCACTTGTCTTCCCACCACACGCCACTGTGAAGAGCCCAGCTGTGTCTCCTCCATCCCTTCCTGCCAATGCTGGGGATGCTGGTGAAGAGATGCCCTGAAGCTGTCCCTTCTCCCAGATAAACCAGCCCGGGTCCCACAGCCTCTTCTTCCAGGACAAGGGCTCCAGACCCACTGCTGCAGTGGCATTCCCTCACCTCCCACCAGTTCTGTCTGTGTTGAAAAGGTAGCACAGTAGCTGGTGCAATAAAAACGGTAGGTGGTTACATGTTATGGTGATAAGGGACATACGATTGTTAGGATGGGGAGAAATTGGCAGACATTAAAGTAGCAATAATGACAGATTTATCACAGACATTATAGTCTCATGTTCCACAAAAGTGACCTGAGTACCACTAGCTTGCTTGATTGTTCTATCTTGTGAAAGAAAAAAGAGGATATGTTTCTCCTAAAAAACCCTAATCAAACAGATTCTATATTTGGTATTCAGTAAGGATTTCTTCCTTGCTGTATCAATGCTTTTCTTCAAGGTGACCCAAGAATAGATAAAAGCTTCAGAAAAGAAAGGAATAGTAAAGCTAGAGATGAAACTTTTATTTTTTTCCTAAACCGTGCTGTGCCTTATTAATAATATGCTTGCATGTTATTTTTCTCAGTGACATATGAGCACTGAAAAAAGGATGAAGGCTAAAGCATACGTGCAGCACTGAAGTACCACACAAACCTTATTTCAAGAGCTTAATCAGAACTAAATGAGTTTGCTGATATGGTGCTGGCCTTCTACACCCGGGTCAATCTAACTCCCAGTGTGTGGAGAGTCTCATGACCCTTTGGAGGATATTGTTAAAGAAAATGTATTTTTAATTAAGAAATTTAAAGTGCTGAAGCTGCTAAATGGCAGAACCAGGCCTTGTTCCTTGTATAGCCCTAATCCAAGGCTGGTTTAAAGCTTAGTCAAGTTAGTCAGTAGGAGAATAAAGAAACAATAGATGATCAATTTATATACACAGGTGCTGTCAGAAATGCAGGTGTTTTTAGAAAAATTGGTATATGCAAATAGGAATTGTTTGTTCAAAGACTAAGTGTGCTTGAGGGATTGTGTAAGTTAAAGCAGGCAGAAAGAAGATCATGATCTGAGGAGCACCTTGGAACTGAGGCAGAGACTGGAACCAAACAGATGAATCAGCTGAGACAGAGTCCGGTGGTGTATTCTTAGAACCGACAAGACCAAAGGAAACTTCTAAAAACTTTGGACATTTACTAATGACTTTATAAGTGTATATAAGCTGTGTTGTATCCCTTTGCTCTCTGCTACTCACTGAGGTGGTAGCCCAGCTCTGAGTCATGATTAAAGCAAGCCTAGCGGTACCCATGTCTGTGTGAATTTCTCTGTGAACAGGCATTCCTCAGCTGCCTCTCTTGGGCTGAATCTTTAAGCACATCCCTCAGAGGAGAAGAATCCTTTCCTTCCTCTCCCATGTAAAAAAAATCCCCCCAGCAAACAAACAACCCCTACCCCTTTCCTTCTCTCTCTCCCCCGCTCTGATACTGCAAATGTTATGACAGGTTTGAGGAGACATTTGTTTGCAGTGACTGAGTGCTCCTCATCAGGAAGGATCCCTTTGCCATTTTGGTTCAGTCTCTCCACTTGGGGTCTGAGGCTTTTCAATGCTGGAGACGAGTAGTGAAGTATAGTATGTGTTGGATATTGTGGCTAGAACGCAAGCATTTTTCGGTTACATTTTGAGAAATTTGAGTCCAACTGCATTCCCAGGGCACGACAGTGAGAAAACTCTTTCCAGTTGCACTACTGTATGCAGTAACCCAACTGAACAGTACTTTGACAGCCCTGTGACTCTTATTCTCAATCTCATGTTGGTGCTGGATGCTTGCCACTGGAAATAGAAATGCAACTTTATCACTTGATTCCATGAAAATTCTCGCAAGAGAATGCCTTGATACAGCATGAGGTAGGTGGAGAACAGGAGCTGCAAGAACAAGAACACAAAGAGAAAAGGTAACAGATTTTTTCCTAACATGATGAAGGAGGTAGGATACAGAAGAAAATGACAACAAATTAATGTACGTTCTGAAATGTCCGGATATAAAACATCTGGCACCAGTTTGTACAAAGATTTCAATTCCAGATATAGGAAGGAAATGTAGGAAAGAAATGGCAAATCGTAGTAACAGATTTGTAGACACCAGAGGTGGCACATGCTCTGGACCTCACCCAGCCGATTTTCCTGGGCACTGGGACCATTCTCTTTTCAAACACTCCTTACATTTCAAACAGAAATTAAGGCAAAAATGGATTTGACCCACTCCGCCCGTTTCTCTTGTCCTTTCTGGGAGGAGAAAATGGGTTGTGGGAGAAGCCTTTGCTACCCCTGAGTACCTATGGAGGGTCTTCAGGGGCAAGCACATAGCTCCAGCTCATGTGAATGCTTGCCAGGTTCACCAGTGCATCCTGGGGGTTCTTCACAGCTAACTTTATTCTGGACCTCCTTGCCTGGCAATAACAGGAACAGCATTATCATGCTTCAACAAGGTTATGCAAAAATGAAGGAGTAGGAAGGAGAGGAGATCTGGACTAGATCAGGGTTTAAGCTCTTCACCAGTACTTAATTTCCGTAATGTGACCATATACAGACTGTCCTGGTGTTCCTTGCTTTGATGCCCTTCTCCCTACTCTGTTTTCAACTGCCTTCGAAGTTACTGTCCTGCACTTGAAGACTCTTGCCAGCTATTTTCATCATCTGCCTCTTATCAGGCTTCCTGTGAAAACATGGATAGTTACTTTTCTATGAGTATCCTCGGTTAGTCCTGTTCACAGTGAATCTGAAAGCAGAGGGAGCTGGTGGCCATCTTTACGTAGCATAAGCCTCACAAATATTAATGAAGTTGCGAAGAAGGAAAACATCAAATTTGGCCTCATTAACAGAAATAGTGACTGATGCTCTGAATGAAGGAAAATGGACATTAAAAGACAAGACATTCAAAGTCATATGAAACTTTACTTAAGAGCACATATTGCAACATTCATAATAAAACTGTGGGAACTGGCAAGGCTGGTTGAATTTATGCTACCAGTATCTTATATCCCTTGCACTGAGGGGTTTCAACCTGTGGCTATGGGTACCAAGATACATGGAAAGACTTCTAGGCCTGAAAGCTTTTGTATGGGTGGGCAGGTGGAAGAAAAGGAGACATATTCTGAAATGGAGAGGTTGCCTGATACAACAGGAAATGCAGAGGTTATTTAATAGGTTAATAGTTGCTTACAGGCGTTCCACAGAAATAGTTCCAGTCTGGCTTCAGAACCACCTCAGTGTTTAGCTTTGAAGTCTGTTTTTCCAGGTTGCAATTGTTAGCTTGTAAACAGGAGACACCATGAGGTTATCCTGCAGACATATCTTACCAGTGAGTGTGTTTGGTGTAATCCTTGTGTCTCATCACTTGAAGACTTAACTCTACTTTTGCTCTGATATACACTGTCAAAAGCTATACTATGGAAGAGTTTCCTCCTAAGCTGTCACCAAATTTAAATGAGCTTCCAATGTAAAGTCCGCAACATTTCAGTGTTCACTTTTATGTAATCAGGCTTCAGGTTATATACAGAAACAGAGATACTGACAGAAATATGATTCCGAATTCATGTAAGAGACAACTGATGACAGACATGTAGGCGTGTTCATCCAGTCAAAGAACAGGATCATTAATTTGTAGTGCACCCTAATAAATACAGCTGATGAGCTTGAGTTGTACTGCATAAACAAAATTAAGCTGTAAACAGCTCTTCTCTTCTGTCCCCTCTGCTCACCTAGCTTAAAGAAGTCTAGATTTCTAAATTGATATATAACTGGTTGAAAACTGTTCAATTGATTTGAGAATTTGTAAAAACTACTTAGTCAAACTCTAGAGATAAAGGATTCAGCCTTTATTTTGATGATATCCACTGCATTTAGAAGAAATATTCCTGTTATACATTGGCCTTGTGTAAGTGCATGAAAGTGAAAAAAGTTAGACTAGTTATTTTCTGGAAAGCAACTCAGGCATCTGAATGCTAATTTGTTCAGCTTTCAGATTTTTTAGTTTCTTTGGACCCAATACAGTAGATTATTTTCAGCAGGTCTGAAGTGTTTCACACATAAAGAAACAGAAAATAATTTTATGCATTTGCATTGCTGATCATATCTATGTGTTTTCACCTACCAGTGTGTAAGACTTTTCTCATACAAACAGGAAGCTATTCCTAACACAATGTTTCTGGAATCCAGACTAGCCATTAAAACATCAGGCTGCTTAAAAAGGGCATTTGAGTGAAGAAGTGAATGTGAAGGGGGAAATTTTTTTAAAGATTATATTGAGCAGCAGTGAATTATAGGCCTTCTTAGGCATGTGCACACGAACTAGAAGATGAAACTTTTGTAATTTTTCAGCTCATTTAATCTGAAAGGCCCACATACTGAGTTACATAGCCAGAGTTAACATCTGCAGTCTGGTTGGTACATGCCTTTGGTGCTGGCATTAGCCCTGTGACCACAGTGGCTTCTATTGCTTAGCTCTTTTAGTGGCTTGGCATCTTTCATATTCCCTCAGGCTCTACGGTAGAGCAAGTGGACACTCACACTGGATGCCAAGAGAGTCATCTTAATGAATGACATATTACAAGCCTTGTGAAAGTAATTTGCTTTGCTCCATGGTGTAGTTGGCTAGCTTCCTATTACTGAAGGCTCAGGCTAAATCCACCACTAAAGCTATGCAAATTCTTTCCTTTTGGGCAACATATTACAGAAACAAGTCTTATTCAAATACTTGCCTTTGTTTTCTAGAAGGAAATTTAAATGTTAAACTGGCTTGAGGAACAGTTATCTACTATCCTATATTATGGGTAGTGAATTCACATTGAAAGACTTGGCATTTTTATAGCAAGGTATACCTTTTACAAAATGTACAACAAATATTCTGATAAAATCTTATTTTCTGGCCTATGATTTGATGTGGACCACTATTAGCTGTCAGATGCTGAGAATTAAAGAGCTGAGAGCACGGGGCAGGCAGCCCACCCTTCCTTTAGCCTATGCCTTAGCTTTTCTCTTCACAGAGCATCATCTGAATGCAGTAGTTCTGTGACATGCACAAATATGTGTCCTGTGGGCATGCATTACTTCCACAGCTAATACTGAGTAATATTTTCTGCTCCAAACTCGTTTCAATCACTTACTACTTTGATGAAACATTAATCTTTTAGCTTTTCTAGCTTGAAAAATCTGCCTGCTGCCTTTGCTCTCCAGCCCCTGATTTTTTTGAAAAGCACATGCATCAGAAGGGACAGGTGGATATGTATAGAAGAAACTACTTTTTTCTGTCACAAGGGTTAAGCCTGAAAACAGCCCTGAGGAAGGGCCAGTGGGGGCTTGAAAATAAAAATCAGCTTTGATTTGATTGAATTCAGGAGCTCTGAGAATAGCATTCAGAGCTGCTTGTTGTGCTTATGGTTCCATGTCAGCTCACACTGTGTGCATCTGTGGAGTGCTGAGCTGTGTGTACATGTGAAGCCAATTTACCTGGGTAGTGAAAGTGTAAAAAAGTTCTGTGAGGTGAAGCCAGGACCTTCATCTTGTTCATTCCTGAGGGCACAAGTAGGAAAGACCTGCACCCTTTAGGCTAAATTGTACCCAGGCTATGACTCGAAGGCATCACAAGGCAAAATAAGATTTTTTTTCCTTTACTTTGGGGTAAAAGTTTCTCCTTCGTTTAACTCTGTAGTTTAAACTTGCCTTAAAACTGAAATTCAAACATCACAGAATTACTGTCCTACTGTTACTGTTGTAGTGGTTTTCACAAGATTTGTTGAAACTCATGCATGGTTAAAATGCTATTCTCTTAGTTGTGAAGGCTTTTTTCAATGCTATGCTTCCCCCACCCCCGACCCCCTGCTACCCCAGCACAGGTTTTCTGAAGCATGGTTATTCAAAGTCATGTGAAATAACTTGTCAGCTCTCTGGCACCATATTCAATGGGAAAAGGGTTTATCCTTGAACTTCTGAGCAGATGAGTGGACAAAAATGGGAAGGAAGTAAGGCAAGGGCTAATCAGTACCCGTGAAACAGTAGTATGGGCAGTTACATCTCTGCCATTAAAGGGGTTAGAGTATTCTGGAGGAAGTACGGAAGTGTAGGAGTGATATTGATCCCACACTTCACAAAATAATTCTGACCCAGTCCTGTGGCACCCTTCTGGGATTCATTGCTGATTCTACAGGCATAGTGTTAAGGTAAGCACTGGGGTTTGGAGGAAGGGTAGTTAACAACCCTTTCAAGTGACAGTGATTGTGCCATGCTGTCAGCTGCCAGCAAGAGTCTCAATACAGTGTGCTACAAAAGAGTGTTGTATGCATCTTAGTAAAAAAACTTCTGCGCTCATTGAAGAACTAATGAATGGGCATCAGCAGGTCCAAAATCCACAAATAAATGCATGGTGGTGGAAGACAGACATTGCTTTTCCTTTAACTCAGATTTATTTTCTAGAAAAAAAGTAGAGTTGCTTCAGCTTTCCCCACTATTATGTGACATTGAAAGGGGTCATAAAATGAAACCCATGTAAATATAGTAGTGCTGAAACCATATTGTTCTAGGACCTGACTGTAGTTTAGCCGTATCGCTAATATACAAGGGTCTGAATGGAGACATATGGTCACCATCATCTTGGATATTAAATTTTGAGATGACACTCTATTAATCCATCTGAAAAGGGGGAAGGTACCATAGGACTGGTTTCAATTACCCAAACCACAATTTTCTTTAACCAAGTCAGTCCAAACCAAAAGCCACAATGGCATTTTAGAGTTACATCACCCCCAGATTTGCATCTCCTGATGAATTCCCAAGGTTAAGATTCAAACCATACCACAAAACCAGCCCTCAGTTACACCTTTTTAGAGAGGAAGATCAGTGACAGGTGGTGCATGCTATAAAAGCCTCATTAAAACACCTTCTGTTTGAATATCACAAAAGGGAGTCACCAGATGGAGGCACAGCTCCACATGGTAGCCTTACCTCAAGTGAGAGTTTCACCTGACACTTTGGGGACAGCAGATTATTTGTACTCCAACTAACAAGCCACTGAGGTTCAAGAGAGGATATATTAGGATTAATTGCACTTGATCACTAATCCATTGTGATGCCATATGCTAAAGGCGGTGTTCATTGTCAAGCCTAGAGACAGGTAGGGCCTCTCTAGTAATGTAAACTGTCCCCATTTCCACGAGTTAATCTAATTTCACCTCCTTACAGACCTCAGATTCCAGTAAAGCTACTTAACTCTTCCTGCTTTGTCTCCTGATGCATTTTTGAATGGTAGCAAATCTGATATAGAAGATAATGATGCTGAAACCTGCTGACTAATTGGAAAATGATTTTTTTCCTGGTGCTGCTTGCTGAAATGAGCAAAATATTCAAAGGATATTTACTGTATTTTGTGCTCAGCCTGTTGGTTCAAAGAGCCAGCTCTTCCCTCGTCAGCTGCACAGTTTAATTTCTCACACCTCCTCCCCCTACTAGTCCTCAAACACATTTGAAGAATACATGATTTACTAGATGAGAACAATTGGCAGGCTGAACCACGTGAGTAAAGTTTATGTTTCTTAGAGGAGGTGTTGTCACCTTGCACAGCCCTTGGAGTGGGAGGATATTTTCAGTGGCTTGGCTTTGGGATTGATCCAAACCATTAAGTGCCAATGTAACCAGAGCATTTTTCATAGTCCTGTTGTGTTTTGTGTTAAGCTACTTTAAAAATTGCCACACACCGAGTCTGTTTCTTAAGTCAAGGAGGTCAGTCTTATTTATTATATGTGTGTGTATTTGTGAGAGGCAGAAGGAAGGCAGATAGGTGCACTGAATTCATATATTTTTACCAAGTGATATGTAGTATCCTATTTCCCAGAAGCAAAATACCTATAGTGTTTTGTAGTAATGGTACTAACTATTCAGGGCCAAAATACGTTTTCATACTAATCTGATTTGAGGGCTGTTCTAGTCAAACTGAGAGTAAGAAATGAGTTAGGGGTTTGGTGTATAACATCTCATCTTGTGCTACCTTCTTAAGACTACTTTATACTTTCAAAATGCCCTCTGTTCCAAAAGGGACTCCAAGCATGTTGCCAGCTGTGTGCATTAAAGATCAATTCAACCACCACTGAAATGCAACCATCTCTGGGGTGGAACACAGCAACTCCTCCATTCCAGAAAAAGCAAAACACTGCTTTTAGGAGGAGGGAATAAAAAATAACTGATCCAACTGAAGTTCCAAAGGAAATTATTCTGGCAGAGTATAGTTACCCTTCTTGAAAGCTGACCAAGATGCTGGAGCTAACACTCTCCACTCCCAGAAAAAAATGTCAGGGGAACTTCAGTAATCACAGGTGCTTAAGACCTCAAGTTTGTGGTGAGTTCAAAAGTCAGTGGCTGACACATGACAACACTTTTCTTCTCCTTTAAGTAGAATGCCAGGTACCTCTGGTATTTCTTCCCACTGTGTCCCAGTTTTGGTTGGGATGGAGTTGATTTTCTTCTCAGTAGCTGGTGCAGTGTTGTGTTTTGGATTTGGTGTGAGGACAATGTTGATAATGCACTGACATTTTCAGTTGTTGCTTGGTCATGTTTATATTAGGTCAAGGACTAATATAATCCTTTTTTTTTTTTTTTCCAGCTTCTTGGACCCTACCTATGAGAGGGATGGAGAGGTATGGGAGATTGAGCGACACACAACCAGGACAGCTGACCCCAACTGACCAGAGGGATATTCCAGACCATATGACACCATGTTCAGCAGGTAAACCTGGGGGAAGAAGAATGAAGGGGGGTGGGTGGGGTGGGTAGGGTAAAGTAAAGTAAATATTTAGATTGATGGCATTTGTCTACCAAAGTAACAGTTACGCATGATGGAACCTGGCTTTCATGGAGATGGCTGAGCACCTGCCTGATGAATTCCTTGCTTTGTTTTGCTTGTGTGTGTGGCTTTTGCTTTACCTGTTAAAGTGTCTTTATTCCAACCCACCAGTTTTCTCACTTTTACTCTTCTGATTCTCTCCTCCATCCCACTGTGGGGGGAGTGAGTGAGCAGCTGTGTGGTGCTTGGCTGCTGGCTGGGGTTAAACCACAACGCCCCCTCAATATCTGTTTTACTTATAGTGCAAGGTGAAGTGGTGAATCCTTGCTCCTATCAGTGCAAAGTCACTCAGAAGAACAATACAGCTATCAATAGCTAAGCCTATCTGTGGGAGAAACTGTTCACCACAGAGACAAACAGGACAAGTCCATCTAGTCTACCTCTAACATCTTACATGTTTAATGTAAATTTGGTTTTCTTTTAAATCAGGATTTTGATGACATTTCCAAACCAGTACTAACTTGTCATTGTGGTTTTCCGCTGTCTTTCCTAAAGAAATCCCTTCCTGTCAATTTGAAGTCCCAGTTAATTTGGAATGTGGCCCAAAATGCAGGAAGAAGAGAGAAAAGAATTAAATGTAGTAGCTGAAAAGAGGAGCTGCATAAGGTGAAGTAGTCACACATTCTCATTTTCTTTCTATCAAGCCTGCATTTGGACTCAGCAATAGTATGTTACAAATTAACAGTAAGCTTGTCCATGATCTCCACTGTGTATACTGCACACATATGGGTCTTCGCAGATATATGAGTGTACCATTGTATCTATCCATCCAGACAGATGGCTTTTCTTGATCATAGATGAATGCATCTGGCAGAATTGTAACAAACAAATGATCTCCAAAACCAAAACCAGACTGATGACTGTGTTCATGTATAAAATACTGAGTTCAGTGTATTCTAATTAACTGAGACAAGTTATTCAAGGGAGTTTAGACTATCCTTGGGTACCAAGGAATAGACTTGAGATTCATAAAATATGAATGAGTTTTAACAAAAAGTATATGTAAAAGTTCCAAGTATGCATTGATTTTCATTAGTATTCATCTGTTTTAAATCTAGACAATTTAGTAAGGAAGCAGAAAACTGACTTGGGTGATCGGTTGCACAGTGGAAAAAAGCACCCACAGCCGTGTATGGTGGCTGTGTATGCAGTTTTTGCCTTCTAAAGGTCAGATGGGGCATGACATATCCTGGGTATTTTAGCAAGTATCTTTCTTGTAAACTGAGTGCTTTGAAAAAGTATTATGTAACCCTTGTGTGCTTCTTAGCAGTGTCCTTCCTGGCTATGTGTTATATTCCTGGGAAATGCAAAGAGTTTCAGAGAAGTTGCAGATGGCCTTCGTTCTACTTGTTGAAGGAATGTGACATATGAGAGGATTGTCTCAGAGCACCAATTGTGCCTGCATGCTATTTTTGAAAATTTTGTTGAAACTGAAGAGACAAGACCTTATGGACCTGATGCTGACTCCAGTTTTGAAGTTAGACAGGTTAGAACTGTAGCAGGTCGTTTTCTGGCAAGCTGCTTTCCAGCTGGGTGGCTCTCAGCATACACGACGGGTACATTGGGTTGTTCTTCCCCCAGTGCAGGACTTTGGGCTTCTCGTTGTTGAACTCTGTGAAGTTCCTGTTGGCCTGTTTGTCCAACACCCTTTGGGAGGCAGCACGACCTGCTTGTGTACCAACCACTCCTCCTTGTTTTGTGTCATCGACAAACTTGCTGAGGGTACACTTTGTCCTATCATCCAGGTCATTAATGAAGATGTAGACAGGATCAGATCCAGCACTGACCCCTGTGGTAGGCTGCTGGTTGTTGGCCTCCAACTAGATGGTTCCATTGATTACCAGCCTCTGGGCTGGGTCATTCAGCCAGTTTCAATCCACTCGCTGCCTGCTCATCCAGCCCATACATCAACAGCTTGTCTACAAGGATCTTAGGGGAGACAGTGTCAAAAATCTTGCTGAAGTCCATGTAGACAATATACACTATTCTCCCCTCATTTATCAAGCTGATCATTTCATCATAGAAGGTTATCAGGTAGATTAAGCAACATTATGCGACACTGGTGTGGTGTAAAGATAAAGAAAAGTATATGGGCGTGGTGCTTGTAAAAATGTACTGTTATAAAATGACCCTAAAAAATCATATGAGTGAAATTAATTCTTAATAGGGAGACTACTTTGACAAATCTTATGCTTCAAATCAAGAGTCAGATGAGACCTACTGAAAGAATTTAATTTGCAGTCATTGTTTGGATTATTGACCTATTAAATGGTTTCAGATCTTTTACTTCAACAGAATGAGCTGAGGAACTTGCAGATCCAGGAGAATTTGACCTTGTAATTGGTTAATTTTAAGCAAGAACGTGAGGAATGTCTGACATACTTCATCATTTCTGTGTAATAGTTGTAAAAATTGTATCAGCCATATCAAGTTTTCCTGTATAAAAAGTAATCTGCAGCCGGATTGTTACTCTTAATCTGTATTTTAGACTGGAGTCTAACTGCTCTTTAACTCAAAATGGAGAAATGCAGTAGCCCACATTTGTTAAGCAATTTTGGAGGGCATAATGAACCTGGGGAAAAGCTTTGATGTTCTCTTTGCCCATACCAGTCATTTCTCTCAGTGTTATTGGTTATTTCTTTTACCTCCATCAGAAAGAATTTCAAGACTTCCTCCTTCCTGCACTTCATTTGGGTGTTGTATGGCTTTCTGTGTTCAGCCATTTCAATAGCTCTTACATGCCTGCTTCTAGACTCTAACCAAAAGACTGTGGTAGCAATCCACTGGGCTTGGGTTTCAGACAATGGAGATAAACAGGTTTCTACAGATCCTACCTGACAGTATTTTCATGTCCGGTAGGTATGTATCTTTAAGATTACTAAGTGTAATTAAAATATAAACAGTTGTCCTTTGCAGCTACTATTTGATCGATGGAATTTATATTCTGTGCAACTGATTTCATTACTGTCACATTTTTATTTTCCTATTTCTGGTATTTTTTATTTATTCGTCCTTTACCCTAATATTTTACCTTCCATACCCAAGGACAAAGGCATTACAGTTCCAACCACTCTGTTAATCTCATTGCAAATAATGTAATGTTCCTACAAGGGACAGAATTGCAAACACAGCTCTGCCTCCAGGTACTACTTTTTATGCCACCTGAGTCTGAGATAAATCGATCTTGATTTTTGTAAATGCACAGAACCCACAGTCCCCTTTTACTTTATTTGATATTTTGGGTCCTTGAGCATTTATATTAATCAAACATTGGTAAGCAACCAGGCAGATAGGCTACTTTTCATATTTTTGCCAAAAAAAAAATAATCTTGTGTTGTAGTACCATACGGCAAAACACTGGCCTTCTGCCAATATAAATCAGCAGACTGCAGCATCATTATTACTTGTGATCTGCCAGGAGGGTGAAACAAATAAATACAAATAAACTACATGTTGATAGCCAGTTCATTCAGATAATGCTTTTGTACTGTGAATAAGAAACGAAGCTGACAAACTGAAGTCAGTGTAGGAAAAGTTTAGATCTACCAAGGGCTTACCTTGGTCTGGTGCCTGACGCGTATCTGTATCCAATGAAGCACCAATGCAGAAAACTAAATGAGTGGGAAGAATGAATCCACAGCTAATTAAAGCATCACTACCTCTCCTGTGTTACTTTTCCCCTTCCAGAGCAGAACACCTGGCTCTGCTGTGCCTTATGCACTCTATGTTTTTTCACCACAATCTGATAAAAGCAAAGGATTGCTTTGTGGCTACAGGATTTTTTGTTCCTGAAATGATTAGTCATACTACTACACGGATATGAATAATTTGATTTATTATTTTTTTTAATGCTCAAGTGGAATACTTGTAAATATGTATACTGGCAGGAGTATTCGTATACTTGTACTATTATTCAAACGATAAGCACAATAAGTTATTGTATTTTCTCATGTATCTTCTCTTTTTTCTACTCACCCCACTGTGCCCCTGCCCTGTTTTCTTTTCGTAATTGTTTTAAGCCTCAGATATCATACTGGTTGTTTTTTGCAGTAGCCTTATGACCTTTCATGGCTTTTGGAATTACCCCTCTTTCTGTTTGTTTTATGTGTTCTTATTAGGGTTTTCGTTAGCTCCATTCTGGTGTTCGTAGTTTTTGGAAATCTAAATCTTTGTTATTTATGTTATCAGTGAACTGACCTGGGTTGCCCACAACCATGTTCCAACTGTTTTCAGGTCCTCAACTACTAATTATGCAGATGAACAGATTGTGCAAACTCTTTCCTTATGGCCACATTCTGGAGGAGTTGTTTTTATTAAACTGTTACTCCACTTGAATTTTAAGGAGATGCTGGCCAGTTTTTAGTAGTTTTTTTCAGATGTCCTGTACATGTTTGTTGTACTAATTTCTTAACAAGTGATAATTAGACACACACCAAAAAATTTAAACCCATAATATCCAAAAGAAACACGGGTGTAAGAGAAAGTAAAGGATAAAGAATAAAGCCAGGTATACAGAGGAACAGCCTCTGCCTGAAGATCAGTAGGACAGTGCTCAGCCTGCCAGTAGAATACTTGGAGATGTTAATATCAATGAAACAAATTGATCACTAGTGATCATTGATTGATCTCATTACATTAGAGGTGCCCAGAAAGAATAAACTTTTGAGGTGAAAGAATAGTGCTATGTCAATAATGTCAATAATGCTTTACCAATTAGATAATGCCCAGTTTTTGAGGAGAAAATCACAGTGTGATTGCACATTCTGTGCAAGGAAATGATATCTTCTTGGGTATCTTCACCAATGTCTGGTATCATCGTAAGAACACAAAACTGACCCCAGCTTGGATGCCAGCACTGGGCTATGGGTTTATGGTTGTACCCCATCTTTCTTTTTTACTGTGCTGCAGCGGTGCCTAGAAAACATACGGCTTCTGCTTGAATAAAGTATGTGTTCCTGATAATAGCGTGTAGTCTCGTTGTTCATATGATGCCGGTGACTTTGGTGAGTACAGCACCCTCGACCATCTCTTGCCAGTGTAAGTGTACATTTATATGTCCCCTGAGGAACCCTCCTTACCTCAAAAGACAGACAGGCTATCCAGATACCACACCAGAATACTGGTCATTTTCTTCACTGAAAAGCCTTTTGGAAATCAGAAAACAAAGTTTGTTCTTTTCCTTGTTTACCCCCTACAGAGTTGGGCAGGGTAGAAAAAAGTAGGATGCAGCTAGAAGAATGGAAAAAGTGAACACCAGGAATCAGAGGGAAATGTTATGTTCTTTAAATCTGAATACCAAAGGTGTTCAGGTAAAATTTCAGAGTGAGATTTATGTTGCCAGTAAAATCAGCACAAATTTCATAGTGACTTTAGGATGGTAAAGTTCCAGTCTTAGATATTTTGTTGCCTGTCTAAATGATCACATAAAGTTTACTATAATTAAACATATCAACTGAAAAAAAAATCAGGAAAAAAGTTTCAGTTAACAATTAAACTTACTTCCAAGTCTTATGTCAATTAATGCAGTTGTGCAGTCAAATTTTCTTTTTTAAAAAAATCCTGATATTTTTTTTATGTGAAATGAAATTTTTATTCAAGCAATGGGGCAAGTTAACTAGAAGTGGGAATCTCTGATAATGACTAGAATGTCAAAAGCATAAAGGTGCTGTCTGGAACAGCAAGAGGTAAAAAGGTTCAGACAAAGGGTGATCTGTAAACATTAAGATACTTTTAAGTAGCAAATAATCAGGAGCTATTAATGTGATTAACTTCTACCATAAGCACAATACTGACTGGTTTTTGTAGGTAATTTTTATCAGTAACTCTAAAAGTATTTTACAAAGTATCATCAGCCTCAAGTTCCAGAGAAACAAAGCTATGGGTAGGCAAGTGATTAGAATTAACCCATCAGGCCACTGATAAAAGTGGGAGGAGGACCCTAAATTCTTAAGTAATTTTTTCTGCAGTATTTACTAGAGCACAGCAGGAGTAGTATTCCGGAGTCTAAAATATAAAATGTCTGTGAAACCAGTGTCAGACACAATCACCACCAAACTCAAATCAGAAGGCAATCAGCAAATGAGTCATATCAATCAGTGTCAGTGGAAACACTGATTAACTTTGAAGCTGGTTGTTAATACAAATCTGTCAAATAGGTTTCTCACTAAAATCCTACTCAAAATGTTTTTCTGTTGAAAATGCGTACACTCTTATTCATAGTCAAGGACCGTAAAAGGCTATATTTTAGGGCTCCATTAACAAACTACATTAAAAAGCCGGCTTGTAGGTTTCACTGCTGAACAGAAAAAAGGCAGAACTGAAATGTATTTTGCATTTTATCTCTGTAAGGCCCCACCTGGCTATTAAGCACTTATTTGGCTGGGGACCTGTCTACCTAGGTAATCTTGGCAAGCTGGTGGGTGGAAGCTACAAAAGGTATTTGCAGACAGAGAAGAGTGTAAGGAACGAAGATTTCTTGGAGAGAAGCAGCAGCAAACTGTTCTCCCATTGCCCTCTGAAAACAATTTTTTTCCTAAATTGTGACATCATGTTACAGAATTATGAACTGGAGTTACAAGTGGGTATCACGTGAGGGAGACAGAATTTTTCCTTCTGTGCGGTTTTCTTGTTTCAGTGAATCAGCTCCAGAGCCATATCATGCTTTTATACAGTAAATCGAAAAACGTGTATATGGCTGCTAGCAGAACAGCTACATGTGAGTAAATAGCCTTTTGTAAAAAGACCAGAAATTTTCATATCCCAGCTTTCATAGATGGTAATCTTAAGTGATAGAATAATGAATTAATGAATTTTTAGAGAACAGAGTGAGCACTAAGGGCTCAAGTGTCTCATTCTGTGAGAAAAGATGATGTGATGCCCCAGTACCACTTCAGTCTGGGTTCCAGGAATAGTCTGAGAGGAAAAGTAGCTCTGGTTTACTTTCTCTTCTTTCAGCACTCTCATTCCACCTGGCAGACACCTGTAAAGTCTTCTGGTGTGGTGTCATGATGGAATACTGTAACACAGACATCAGGTTGATAGGACTGGATAATCAGCTTTCAGTTTCAGTTGGCATAAACCCAAAACCACCTTTATTTCCTTCTCCTGTTTTCCTTCTAAAATATTCAACAATCCTACTGGCTAACAGGAAAACAGAGAACAAGATAAGAAGTGTCATGCTGGTGAGTGGGGAGGACAAAGAAGGGGAATAATATTTATCAAGAGGGAAGGGTTGATATGAGTAAAAAAATCATCTTGGTGGAAGGTAAGTTCAGACATTTTTGAAACATTGCCCAGGACATAAAGATTGTCAAACTTAATTTTTATATAGCCTTATATTCTCACAAAAGCTTGGGATTGTATGACATCAAGCTGAATGGGAGGATGAACTTTTCCTCCACCTTTTTTTTCCTCCTACAGACATTCGGACCTTCTAAAAATCATTAGAGTGCATTTTAGAAAAAAGACAAAGTATCAACTCCTTTATTATTACTCACAACCAAATAAAACCGAAGTTCATGGGTGGATGCAGGAAGATTTAGGTTAGACTTTAAAAAATCCCATGTTGTAATGATTAGGAAAGTGAGGCATTGCCAGGGTTCTGTACTGTCTGTTGCCTGGAGTCCGTCCCTAAAGACTGGTTTCCTTACCGTTTTTTTGTTTTTTTTTTTCTGGAGTGACACTCTCACAAGTGCTTTTTTTTTATTTTGGTTGAAGACAAGGCTGGGATAATGAACTATGGTTCTGCATAGTACAGTGCTATTTGTTTGCGAAATATCAGATCTGGGTTCTCATCATGGATCCAAGCATGAGCATGCACTAAATGTAAAATTGTTGAGACTTTTATCTTTAGAGAATGAAGTTCTAGGAATGGAGTTCAATAATGCTGAAACTTTTGTATATTATTGTATGGAGACAGACATCGTAAGGAGACCTATTCATAAAATAAATGTATGACAATTTTCCTGTAGACTAATAATTTTGATCTGGTAAATGATGAATTTTCCTTTCCCTGTCAGAGGCCAAAAGTAGTATTTTTTTGTTTACTATGGGAATAATTTCAATTTCCAGCTTTTTTGATATATCATGCACATGACACAGTGCTTTCTGAGCACCATACGTACCTCTGTAAGTATGGGATCTCTTTCTCTATTCCTTATGCTGTAAACTCTTATCAAGAAAAGTGTTGGACAGAGGCATCTGTTAAAAGTTCTGCCTTTAGAGTAAGTGTAGGCCTGCACTCTTTTACTGCCTCCTATCCATCAGTTAGTGTGAAAGAGAACCTGGCTTTTAAATCAGAATTTTGGTGTAACTTGAAAATGGTGTTGCATTTTGCTGGCTGTATTTATCCTAGGCTGACATTCTAGCTCTTTTTATCTTGAAGTAGTACCAAGCAAATTTTACCTTGCCAGTTCCTTCCAGATACAGGTGATAATATTTGTTTTTAAAGTGAAAGCTGAATGGTCATTTTATGATAAACCAGAAGGTTCTTTATGATAAAAAACAAGGAATTAGTTAGGGAGCAAAATCTGTCTTGATAGGAAAGAGAAAGGATCTAAGAAAACTTTTGTATACTACATAATTACTTTACACAGCTGGAAAAGTACAGTTTACTTTACCAGAGACAAAAGTCATGGACCTTTAGAAAGAATTATCTTTAATGTTCTGTCCTCTTTATTCTCTGTTTTGCTTTGGATCTGGATTTAAATGCCAAAATACTTTGAGGAAAGCTTGGTTCTTTTCATGTTATCAGACTGTTCAGATGTAGGAAATAGCAAAAATCTCAGCTTGTAGTTTTAACTTTTCAGCTCATTTTTTTCTGGGCCAGAAAGCTAGGTAGTACAAATGCATTGAGGTAAATGTCAAAATTGTATTATTTGTCTCTGAGAGAGATTTCTTTTGGAGTATATTTAAATGAATAAAAATGAAATCACAGTCTTCCCAACACAGAGAACAAATGCAATCATGTTTCTTATTGACTTGTGTTTTTCAGTACCTTCAACTTTGATGTGATATTTCACAGTTTCAGACATACTCCCTTAAATTATCAAGTAGTATTATGAATTCCAGTAAGGACACTTGTTAAATGTAAATTCAGATTTTGTATCAAAACCAAAATCGTGAAGACACGATTGTCTTCAATCCACAAATCGTAAAAGATGATTTTTAACTAAAACTTGCACTGAAGGCCCTCAATGAAAAGTTGGATTTCACAGCATTTGCAGTGTTGCTTTTCTAATACACCATGTTCTTGAACAGCTTCTCTAGGGAGAAAATCCTGTGGTACATGTGGGCATGCCAGAAGTTTCCTCTCTCATCCCAGTTTTGCAGCTGGCCAGCATTCCTGAAGCGTCCTGGAATAGAATTCTTCAGGCCAGCCTAGGGACCACAGCAGCTTTCCAAAATGTTTTTATTCGTAGTGAACTTGATAAACAACTTGATAAACAACTTGATAGTAATATATTAATCTTGATGAGAAAATATGCTTTTCATTTAAAACAGCAGTTTGGTTTGGAATGAAGTTTTGAGGGTGAGTGGTGGGAATGGAGGAAGATTCCCTGTTCTTATTCCTCTGACTTTTGCTACCTAACAAATTGAAACTATATTGATGCCCCTCAGGTTCCCTTTTTCTCTCATGTCATGTATCCCTGTATCTACTAATTTTATTCTTTAACCCCCAATTGCCCACATATTATATTAAATCCCTTTAAGCAAATGCTGAGCTCTGTATTTCCATATTTATTCTGACTTGGTAGAACTTCCCTCAAGAGGAGTGCATGGATATATGTGTTAATGGAGAGATGGTGATATGTGGGGAAAAATAAGCGGGGGTGGGGGTTTTTCTTTGATTAGAAAAAATTGTACCATGTATACCACATATTTCTAACATTTTCCTGTGTGTGTCTTTACTTCTTCTGGTATGACATGGGTTCTTTTCCCCTCCCTTCCCTTTTAACAGGGTGATGGCTAATGAAACAGGTAAAGCTCAGGCACAAGCCTTCCAAATCCAAGGCAAAATGCAGGCTTTGGACAAAGAAAAAAATCTTTAATAGAAACCAGACTTTTTTGAGTATCTATCTGAATAACATAAAGATGCAGAGATTCATTTTGATCCATGTGAAACCTTCCTGTGGCCTGCATAGATCCCAGTGCCTAGCAAAAGGAAAGAATAATACACTTGCATGTATTGTCACTAACTCACATGTAATTAAAAAATGTTCTCCCAATCAGTCTGTGAATGCATTTTTCTCAGTTCCTTTTCTGCTTGCATCGTGATTCAATGGACCTTTCTAGAAGTAACAGAGTGGAGAGCCTGGTATGTGGACAACGGCTCTGTGGACTCAGCTTCAGAGGTTTTTGAGGTCCAACTGGCAGATTAATGTTACCTTAGCTCTTGTGGAAAGGATCCTTTTAGCTTTTTGCTAGTAGTAGTAACATTTAATAATTTATTGCTATTTGAGTCTTTTGCCTTTGCTAGAGCAAAGACCTTCCATAGGTATTGATGGTAGAAGAAAAGCAAGACCTTTTTGAGGGAAGGTTGGGAGGAAACTGATGGTCTTGTTTGAACTTTGCTCATATCAGGACTGAGCATAAGAACTCTGCATATAAATATCTGGAGGAAGGTGTCACTGCATATTGAACAAAGTGCTTGGGCAAATAATCCGTGTTTTAATAAGATGGAGTGAACAGATGCAGTTAAGCACAAAATCATTGTAAACTGAGCAAAACACAGTGTTAACTGAGCATAATATAGAATGCACTTTGTAGGCCCAACTTCTACTAGAAAATGAATCCTTAGTCCTTGTCCTGAAAAAAAGCAGATGGTTGTACTGTGAGTACTATAAAGTCAAAATCCAGGAAAGAGATAGACGTGTAAAGGTATTGTTCCTAGAATTCTCATAGCTACCCTGCAATAGGTCTGTAATTTTTGGAAGTTTAGGAGTATCAGCCCTATAGAACAATGAAGAAACTTGTTCTTGTGGCAACAATGCAAGAGGTTCTTTTCACAAACCTTAAAGCACTCTGACCAACATTTCTTTATAAACTACCTTAGAGCAATGGTGGTGTTTTCTAATCCTGGCATTAGTAATTATTTTTTACTAATACCCCAAATTTAGGTGTTTTAATGAGCAAGGGAGACATTACAGTCTAAAGGTCTTACAGAACGAGTACATTCTCCTAATTTTCAAGGATCTTTTACTACTTTTCCTTTTCAAAGTTATTTTTTCAACATCATGATAGCTCCCAGCCCCTCAGATATTTTTCTTCTGAGGACAATTAACAAAGTGAATGCCGTTTCAGTAAAGGAAAAAGAATTAAGTTATATAACATTTAAAAAAACCTGTTTAATTGTATTAGGTTCCTTGTTTGCCCATTTTCACTTGACTTAAGCAATGAAAACAGTCTAAGCTGATCCTAATACTACCAATGCTACTAGTGCTTCCACTTAAGTAAAATCTTTTATCATTAGTATTCCTACCCCAGGGAATGGCTTGTCATAACATTGACTTCGCCATATGCTGCCACTCAAATTGTATCTGTCAAGTTATTGATGACATGGATATTTCACAGACTACATGCTTCCTAAAGCATATACTCTCTCAATTGCACAGATTTTACAGTGATCAATGTAATGCAAAGGTAGGAAGGGTTAGGAGCTCTAATTCTTGCACAGGGTTCACTTATTCAGCAGTTCTTTCTCCTTCCTCCTCCAAGAGCTTTATTAGTGATGATTTTTTATTTGCTAAGTGATACCTTAAAGCAGGACTTAACAAACATGAGGAAGATAGATTTCTTACAGCAACAACTGTTAGTTTATCTGTTAACGCCCCTGGCAAAACACGGTTGGAGCTGACATGCATGACTGATGGGCTCTCTTAACAAGCAGCTCGTCTTCCAAAGAGGAGCTGTGTATCTCTAGCTCTGGTTTCAGGGCCGTCTGTGTCCAGATGGTAGTATAAGTGTTTTTGCACCACCTTGACCCTGGGTATCGGCTTGGCCTAATGTGCAACCCAGATGAGCCTCAGGACTAGCCAAGTTATGAATGATCACTGACTGGCTGATTCTCTTCCTGCTTTCGTTCTGAGAGTGGAAAAGCCAGCCTGATTCCCACCTGTGTTGCAGTTCCTCTTATTTGTGCTACTTTCCTGTACTCTTTGCACCCCTAGAGCTACACCAAGGGCTCAGCTGCAGGGGCTCAGACAACCAGCTTTGAAACGTTTAAGAGTTGGAGGGATCTTGCAGGAATGTTTCAGCCTCTTATAGCTTATAGCAAGACTGGCATTTGACACTGTATTTTTAGGCTAGGATATCATCTTTATTTATCAATCTAGTCCCATAAATAATGTCATCTAAAAAAATAATAATTGTAACCACAGGAGGTCTAAAATGGTAACTTGACCTCAAATACATTTCATATATATCAGTGAATTTTTCCATAATTTACCACATGAGAGTCCAACTCCAATAATGTTATATATTGTAAAACCACTGTGCCTGCAACTATGCAGTATGACACAGTTATTGTATGGCTGCCTTCTCCACTGTCCCTTAGGCAAGGGAAGTCCATGCAGGACACGGTCGTTTTCAAAGCTTGCTAGTATATAATTTCTGCTTTCTACTCCATTTCTTAGTGGACTGATGCCTGCTTTATAAAACTGCCTTATTTAATATTGCACAACAAAGCTGAGTCAGTTATGTCTTCCACTCCCCTAGAGGGTGGTGTGGCCATGTGGCAATGATTTACTGTCAACTTAGATTCACCAACAAGGTCAAGTGACAAAACTCACATTATGGCTGTCGGCACCACACCTTAAGATGTGGATACAAAGCAGAGGACACAATTTTCTGATGCTGCAACTAACAGCTTTGAGCAAAATTACATACTTGGAAACATGCACCCAAGCATATTTCCCTGTGTGTTGTATGTTTAAACTACAGGGGAAGTGCAAAAATACATGTAAATATAAATACATACTTATGTTGTACATATTCCATCTAAAACTAAATTAAAACTTTTCCATAATCATTCTATAGTGAAAGCAAAAAGGCTTACTTTCACTATATTTTACATCAGGCTAAGCACTTGCATTTTATATATTGCACGTTTGTGAAATGGAGTGTTTTACTACTGGTATTACAGCACAGAAGATCCTTAGCTGTTTTTTTATTTATAAATCATGCTCTATGAAATTATTTCCATTTGCGGCACCTTGTCCTCTATAGTGAAATTAATTTTCACTCACACTTTTTCCTCAGCCATTCAAGTTTTATTTTTGTTTTCTTTTTATTTTGGTGATCCAGTGGAAACTGATCTAGCTTGTTTATAAGGTGCTTCCTCCGGAGCTGCTGGAGAAAAATATCTGCAGCTGAAGTATATATATTTTTATTTGGAAGTGTTTAATATTTTTAATCAATTACTTTGGAGCTTCACCTTTTAGTGCCTGATAAAGTCTGTATAATTTGTGAGTGCATTTTTGTAGAAGGGACTGCTCTGTTCCAAAACACGACAGAAATCAGTATAGGATTAACAGATCATCTTTTGTTTGTTGGCATGCACGTGTGCACGCACACACACAGAGATGTGTGCAGCTACCTATGTTTACACAAACACACATTTACGCACAGCTGCTTTTTTTCTCTTGGTAGGTACCAAAATATTGGGACACTCCAAATACGTACCTTCATTAACAGTTTTAATGAAATTGATTCTATGTTATATCCTTTGGAGGCTGCTGTAAATATTTTCAGTTCTGCACCAGCTTGCATGTCTTTTCTTGTTCAGACTGCACCATGCTCAAGTCAAAGTGGTTTGTCTGGTAGGGTATTAGAAAGTAAGATAGTGTTTGTGAAGATGTCCCAAGAGTTTTGAATGGTGTGCCCAGAAAAGAGTGACATGGAGATGAGGAAAAAAGGAATAAGGAAAAATCAAAACTGGAGGGAAGTATTGTTGCAAAGCATCACAGTGATGCAACACATCTCAAAACAAGGTGAAAATTTGCTGTCTCTAGACAACCTAATGAGTATAGATAGATTCAAACAGGTTGCACATGAGTTGAATTGGTCAAGGGATCTGCTAAAGGGTTTCTGGTAGACAGCTGCTTTTATAATAAAGCTGGGCGAAATAAAATGTAGAAACTAATTTTGGAGGAGATAGTTAATTGACTCCATCTAGCTTTTTCAGTCTGGAAAGCAGGTGTGAAATTTCATGGTGTTTGGGCGCTCCTGTGAGAGTCCCAGAACTTCCTTGTTTGATCAGGTCACTTGACAGCAAGAATGAATTTTCTTGCAGCCTTCTGGCTTCAGCTCAGAAGAGCTGAGGCACCTGAATTATTGAAACACATGAAAGCAGAACAGCTGATCTTCTCCACTTGACTCTGGAGGAGGTGGCAGGGAGAGTCCGTGTGAATGGTTCTGTGCATGGGTAAAGGGATGAAGAGGAAGAAACACTATCACAGGCTGCTCTGGGAGCCGAGTGCTTGAGCTTCTCCCCACAATGACTGTATATAATACCATACAGACTGATTCCACTCTTGACTCTGAAGCAGAACGTCCTGGTTCTGTTTCCACAAAGTGCAAGTCCTAAAATCATTTCAGCTTAGATTTCCATTCTTGGTTTCTAACCTCTGACTGAACTCTGAATCCTCAAGATGAGAGATCTGTATGCTTGGGATTGTTCCAATTTTATTTTATATTTAATCAGTTTAATCATTTCAAGCTTAAAGCATGCACTCTAGCACTCACATAAGTCAGAAACCTATGGATTTTTTCCTCCATTTTAGCAATGAGCCATATGTAGGTCTTTCAAGGGTGCCAGCCTTTAAACAGAGTCACACACAAAGCCTGTGGAAAAAGGCCACAGGGACCTGCAGGAAACCAAGAGCCATGCATCAGACTATCAAGACAAGACATGGAGATTAGCTGGGGAGGGGGAAAAGACAGAAAAGGAAAGGGCTAGTGTAATGAACCAGAGCATATTATAGGATCACGGAAAATAACTCCCTGCTCAGAGCAGTGTCAATTACAACAGTTTGTCCCGGAGCATGTCCAGTTGGATTCTGAACATCTCTAAGAACAGGGACTTCATGGCCTCCTAGGGCAACCTGTGCTAGAATCTGACTGTCCTCACAGTAAAAAATGTGCTTTTCACTGTACAGGTGGGATTTAATGTGTTTTAATTTGTGCCCATCTCTTCCTATCCTGTCCCTCTTCTTCAGTCCCTCCCATTAGGTATTTATACACATGGATAAGGGCCCCTTGATCCTTCCCCTCTCCAGGGTAAGCATTTCCAGCCCTCTCAGCCTCTCCTCGTATGAGAGATGCTCCAGTTCGTTCATCTTTGTGGCCCTGTGCTAGGCTCATTCCAGAATGTCCAAGTCTCTTGTACTGGGAAGCCCAGCATTGAACACAGTACTCCAGGTGAGCCTCACCAGTGCTGAGGAGAGAGGAAGGCTTAGGAAAGAAAGGATATGAGGAGAACTGGAGGGGGGGCTGGGGGGGAGTTACAGGCAGGTTAAGCTGAAAGCAAAAACATGCCCCAAAAGGATGGAATAAAGCAGTTCCAGGACAAGAGGTACAAAACTTCATGGAGTAAAGGTATGAGATAGCAAGAAAAAGAAAGAAAAAAAGTAAGAGAATTTTTCAACTGGAAATATTTCATGGTTTTATTTGTAAAAAAAATGATTAAAAATGTTACAACAGAAACATGCCTTCTGATATGCACATGAAAGTAAGTAGGTTACAAAAACTGCCATAACCCCACTTAATGGGTTAAGTCACATGGTCAAAAAATGCTGAAGTTTTGATTTCAAGAGTAACATTAATTACACTGTCTCTCTTTTATTTATGATATAGTCTACAGTTCACAGAATATTAACCATACTAAGGAAAAAGCATGTGTACACGTGAATGTCTTTGGGGAAGACCTGCAGTTCAGGGAATCTTAGATCTTAGTTTTAATCTCCACCTGGCTTTTGAAGATACATCTAAGTCAGTTGCTGTGTATAGAATATAATTAATTACAACATTGGCTTATCTCTGAAATGAAGAAATAATATTTTAAGCAATCATTGGACTGGGATAAGTTTGAGAAACCATATTGCTTTTAAGTACAATCTCAGAAATCAAGCAAAACCCCAAACATTTATGTGGGATTGAAAGTGCCCGTTACTCTGCAGGATAAGGCCCATTAATAAACATTAATAAGAATTTTAGGCAATAGGTTCTCCATAACATCTTGACTTTTTTGCCACATTTCTAATGAAAAGCCTGTTCCAAGAAGATACTGCCAAGCTGAAAGTTTATATGATACCAATTTTGGATCTACAAAACTGGTTTATAATTCCTCTGCTGAAGCTGTCCTAGTAAACTCATTACTCTTGGAAAATACAGATGCTGTATATTTAAACAAAAGGGTAAGTGATTTTAATCTCTTCCCCTCCGTCCCCCCCTTCCTGTCTTCTCCCTCCTCCTCCTCCTCCTTTTCCTCCACCATCCCTCAAAAAAAAAAAAAAAAAAGAGCTCGGGGAGGATGTTACTGTTCAACACCATGTGACAGTCATGAAAGATGTATATTACCCGATAAAATTCTGTTCTCCAGATGAGCATAGTTGACAGGAGTACCATGCCACAATCTTTTTGAGTTCATGTCTCTTTAAGATCTCTGTAAATAAACAGACTGAAGTTATGGTGCTGAGAGAGGTCAGAATAACAATATTTTCTACTTTAACAGTCTCCTTTTTTCTTTTCAGCTGGCTGGAATTCACATTGTTGTTAACCACTTTTTAATAAATTCCAGGTTTTGAACACTGTGCACTTCTATACAGCTTGCAGCTGGAAATAAACAGACTTACAATGGCGGAAGGTAATTCAGCGATTTAAAGTTTTTTACAAGGATAATGAAGTGAGAGTTTCTGGAAAAAATATACCTGTGAACTGTTTGTTTTCCAGAACCTTTTCCTTGTTTGGATGATAATGTCCTCTCCTTATAACAGTTATGATTTTTCAATAGACTGCTTGATTATTTTTTTCTGTTAAAAAACCCTCCATATTTAGAACTTTTCATCTGTTCCTCTACTCCCATGTCTTCACTGTTGATTATAAGGATGGATCACATGACAGCATAAATTATTTTGGCAGCTATTCAGTGAGTGCAGACCCTGGTCTGTGTGCAACAGCTTGCTTTTACTTGTCTTCTGCACTGACTGTTTTCTGAAAGATGGGCACTTCTGTATCCTATTGTTCTCTGTATATTGCGTAGACTACTGCCTATGCTTTTCGGATCAGGTAAAGATCTTTTAGGGTAAAAATTGTCCTTTAACCTTTTTGATGGAAAAAGATTCCAGACCTCTCTTTCTGAGGCTGCAAAAAAATGTGTGAATTGCACTACTTTGTGGCTACTGGGGTATTGGAGGTACAGCTGAGAACTGTGAAAAATAACCCTTTTGTGTGGAATACTCTGACAATGTCTAACAAAGGAAATCAAGAAATTCAAATGAATTTGTTTATACAGTTCTTTTTTGCGTATGCTTTTGTGGTTTCCTGTCTCATTTATTCTATAAATATACAGGAGATAGCTGTTTTATTTGATAGCAAAATAAGAACAATGTCATGGAAGCATTACCATTACAGGGTCTGGGATGTTATGCTTTCATGGACACCAGTCTGTAGGGTTAAGATAGAAATTACTTCCAGACACTGGACTTTCACATATAGGGATGAATGTAAGGGAGTAACTGGGGGAAGAAAGAGCTTGCAATCTGGTCTTACAGATGCTCTGGTTTCCCAAATTAATGCAGATTCCCACTCTACTTGATAAACTTTTATTTGATATTTCAGGTCCAGCAATTATGAGCTATCTCAGAAATGTAGCAGAAGTCTTTGTATTTTTCTGCCTTAGAAGGAAGATCTCAAACAGTTTTTTATGACCCTTCCTGCCTCATCTAATGGAAAGGCTGGGTTACAGTGTAGAATGGCACTTTCTGTAGTATCTGTTTTATTCTAGAATCTCAAATTATTTTATTAACACTAGCAAAAAGATGTCTGAGGTGAGGTTTTTGTAAATATTATGCCTATTTTACTGATAAAAAAAAGCTCTTGGTAAAAACACAGCTTGCTGAAGGCCAATAAATAGCTTTGGACTGGGACTAGAAACTAAATGCCCAAATTATTAAAATGGAGCTTAGGGTTCATGAACTCTTTCTTACCTGTAATGATAAAAGTTGCATTAAGAAGAGCCAAAGCCACCTGAACAGCTGGGAAAGCCCCTTTCTTTTTCTGAGCCGTTCTTCTCATAGTCCCTCCTGAACACCTTCCTTCTTCCTCAGACTTCTCATCCGGAAGAGAGATTTCCAGCAGTGATTAGGTTTGGCAGTGAAGCATTTGAGAATATCCTTCAGAGGTTATTTTAAATGGATTCTGCCAACAGATCTTTCATTGCATTGTTATGCCTACCTCTGTCACCTATCCTATAATATGTTATCATTATCTCATGAAAGCCACCATTGAACCAACACAGCAAGACCAGCAGTGCTCTCATGGTGATTCTTGAGGCTGCCTGTGTACTGTGAAATGGAGCAGGGTACAAGAGCTACCATGTAAGTGCTGCCTGACTCCAGTGAAGGTCGTGCCACTGGGCAGCTGCATCCACCCACACCATACCTTAGCTAACTAGCCTCCCTGAGAATCGTGTGACGCGCTTAGAACTAACCTGGGGTCTCTCACATGATGCCAAATTGTATTGTAAAGAAGTGCCTCTAGTCCTTCACTTTAGCCACCAGACAACCCTGATTCAGAAGGTATGTGAGAAGTATTTAACTTTATATGGGCTTAGCAGCTTAGGACTCATTGTTGCCTTCTTTTACACTGAGTTTTTTTACTTATGACACTTACTGCAATTGCAGGAGATGGAGAGACACTTGCAGTACTGCCAACATGAAAAAAATATAAATCTGTAGAGTCCCCCGACTTCCCCAGAAAGAATTTGATGAGTGCATCTTGAGGTTTTGAAATTTGTTTTGATGTTTTTGAGGAGTTGAAGTAGACTTGCCATATATTTTCAGCTTCCTTCTGCATTTATAAAGGTCAGAGACTTGCTTTTATAATCTGAAAGCTGAGATTCCTGTGAAGCTGCTTGATTCTGGGAGCTACAGACTTTGAAAGAAGTAAGATTTTATATTACAAATTACAGGAGCTGGTGATCTGCACTTAGGTTTACTCTATTTGGTATTTTTCCATGAAATGTTACTGCTGCATGGCTGGTATATGATAGGTTGTAAACAAAACTTCTTGAGCAGCTGAGAATCAAAAATAAAATAGCTGCCGGTGTGAAATGAAGCGGTTTTACACCCTGTCTGTACATGCACATACAACACTTTCCCCAGAAATTCTGATTCTTCGGGCTTTAAATGCAGTGCTTAAATTAAGTTTACTTGGTCTTTTTTAAACTATTTGGTTTCCCATAGGGAACTGGGATTTGGGTCTTCCTGTTTGAATGTTGGAAGTATGTCTGTTTTCCCCTACTTTCACCCCCCTCTGAACTCCAGACAAGTTTAAATGTGCTTTGCAGGAAAAAATTCCCCTATTCTGGACCCCTTTACTTGTGTGGATTCACTTACTCTACAATCTGAACAATGGTGGTGATGGTAGAGAGATTTATTCTGCTTTCAGCTATAAAATGTACTTGGACTAAGGCAGAAAAACAATTGACGTTCAGTTATTCAAGAATAAGTGTAGAATGCTAACTTTGCAAGCTTTGCTTCCGTCTTAACTGTACAGTGTCTTTTAGAACAGAAATGGAGCTTGCAAGGTGTGTACCTGAAGTTCTGGAGGCCAGATTTTGTTCAGAGAAGTACTTGAAATTTGAGAAGTTCTCCTGAAAGTTATCCAAACCTCTCAATTCCTCAAAATCGCTCTCACAGTGTTGCTATCGCAGGCTGCTTGCTAGGTTTTTTGGCATTTTTTCTTCTACTTAAGGTGGAAGTTCAGTCTTTTATCATGTCATTTTCTCACATCTGCCTATGAATCTAGAGAAGGAAAAAAGGAAGCTGAGAAAGCTTACTAGAATTGTAAGAAGTTGGGTCCTTAATATTTATCCACTTAAATATTTTTCCTAACTTCCCTTCCCTCTGTAACATTCTGGCTATGCTTTCATCCTCTGGTGTTTTGCAGATAGATATAATAAAATTAGGTGAAAAACTAGTTGATTTGAGTCAGTTTGATGACTGTGACCAGCTGCTTCTTCACCTTTTTTGTCTCTTCTGTACCATATTCCTTTAAGGAAAACACTGCTCTGAGATGTTATTAAATATGATGAGATGATATGAACCCAGGCCTCTGGGTCCAGGCAGCTGGTCCCACATAGTGATGATGAATATTTTCAGAGTATGGAATTACTTTTCATACCAAGAGTAAGAAAAATTGTATAGTAAATAACTGAAGTCAGATAGCAAAATGGTGGGCAACAATTTTTTTTTTTTTTAATCTTTTTTTCCCTAGTTCCTACTGTATTGTATGACAGCGGATGTTACATTCATATCAGCATCTATCAAATCCTTTGTCAGCAGAATGCAATACAATAGACTCACACGTGCAGGCTGTGTCAGGTCAGATGGAGATGACTCATTTTTCTTCAAACAAAAAGTGTCTTACTTCTCAGTAAAGGTGCAAGTGGTTTTGGTTGGGTTTTTTTTGTTTTGTTTTGGTTTTTTGGTTTTGTTTTGTTTTTGTTTTTGTTTTTTTTTTCTGGGGGTTGGGAAATGAAAAAAGAAAAGATTGAAAGAACCTCTTTTTAACCCTCCTCTCTCTTCACTGTGTACAAATCCTCTGGGATTTCTAATATCCTTAGCTTTACAGTTTACATGTGAGCCAGTTATTCTGCTGGATTCAGTCTCCATTGACCATGAACAGATGGGAGTAAGCGAACTTTCAAGCTATCCATGATTGCCCAAAACCTCAGGTTATATCTTGTCAGCTTGGCTGGGTTTAAAGTGAACTCAAGGCCACCCTAAATGCTGTCAGCTGCTAATGCCTCCCAAGGAGTCATCAGCCTGATTGAGCTGATCTCCCCTTCCTGCAATAGCATCTAGACAGAACCTTTGATGGAAGGTGCTATTACATCTGGCTGCCACAACAGGAGTGGAGCAGGCCCTGGATTTGGGACTATGCCCTTCACTTCCTTGTTCTGAAACTTTCTTTTGGTGAGTGCTGCCTAAATAGGTTAATGATCATCCACAGTTACAAGAATGCTGATGTGATAGTTGAACATCCTGAATGTTGTTATTTTAAAGCTTGGGCAAAGTACTGATTTCAACCTCTTTTGGAATGAGTTGAAGAATGTAGATATGATTTTGCTGAGAAATATAGCTGGATATAATTTCAGAACTGTCATCAGAAGAGTTATTTCCCTATTAATTAACAACACAAGTTTCACCATGTTTCTTGCATGTAACACTACTCAGAAGGAGGAGTGACAGAGAGCTGGAAGCATTTCTATGGCAACAGAATTCAGGAAATGGAAGGAAAAATAAAAGAAAAACAGATTCACCTTTGAATCCTGATTTTTCCTTACAGCAGAATGCAATCCATATCTTTCCTCTGCATTAAATATGTGAAACATGATTGCTTTTTATAGACCTCTGAAGCCATAATAAGCATTTATATAAAATTGTGGAAAAGTTCCAGGGTTGTTACTGACACTACATGTATGATGATTTAATGCTTTTGTAAGTTGAATTATTTTTGAATTCAACTTTTGTAAGTTGAATTATAATGCGGTTATTTAATCTAATGTTTAGAGTAAGAATTGTGATGTCAATTATAATGTGGTCATTTAATCTGATATTTAGAATAAGAATTGTGATATTTGCTGTTTTCTTCAGGCTTGAACTATAATAACATAAAAGTCTTTTCCCTTTTATCTGTTAGAAGAATAGTTTGTTCTCCCAGTTAATGCAAAAACCTTGCAATTAAAAATTAAAGAATTAAAAAAAAAGCAAATAAGCTTCCTGAATAAACCCGTCTCAATAATGTCTGTTGGTTTTTTTTAGAAATCACACAACCGAAAATTTCCAAAGGATACTGCACAAGGCAATGCAAGGCAAGACACAGGTGAGGTGCTAAACTGCTTCTGGTGCTCTGCAGATTTACATTATTGTATGGTCAATCCTGATTGCGTCCATGTTCAGGGATGATCCCATCCAGGGCTTGCTGTGGGTGGGATGGCTGTGTTTATGCATATCCCGTGCCTGATAATCCCTAACATGTATTTTCCTAGCATATTTTAATATGCCCACAATCTTATTTATTCTTTGTTGTGACAGGTGAGGATGTTATGGACCTAAGGTGCTCTCAGTCTTCCTGATGAAGTTTTCATACAGCCTCTTGATTAAACTCTAAAACAGAAAAGCTCCATCCAAAGCCAAAGGTTGTTTCAATCAATTTAATGAACAGGTAACCACTGAAACCACGAGGAGTCACATGTAGATCCATCTGGAAAACACTACCATTATTGCCTTGTGCTCTCATGCTTGTACTCATATCTTGTTTCCAGGATGCACTCTGCATTTATGGTTTCAGCATATATTCCCTTCACTTCAGGGCAGAGGCCAGACTCACTAAAATAGATGTGCAAGTTTGGAGGTAAAGATACATATTTGACTGTCCATTCTGGCATTATCACTGAGACTGTTGAACTGTTTTTAAAACTCTATTAACCATTTTAAGCAAATGTCCTAACCTGAACTCCTGTGGATGTTTACTTTACCTGATGGTGTATTTTGACTTAGAGACAGCTTAAGAAAGTACTGCTTGTAATTCAAGGAAAATTCCAGTTTTATTGCTGCAGTCTAGATTCTGCCTTCCACTTGTCCCATATGCTTGCCATGCCTCTTTTTGTTATGTCATGATCCAGCTTTCTGTTCACTGTATTAGTCTTGAACAATTTTTTAACTTTCAGTGTTAGTGAAGCTACTTGTGGAGAAAAGTGATATCCATCATGTCAAAGAGGAGCAGAATCTGGGCTTTTGACTGAAAATTCCTCTGTGCTTTTATTTTGCTACAGTGAACCTTATGAATCCTATGCAGCTGACTAAATTAAACTATCCAGAATAAGTGATACCAAGGTCAGTTTTCAGCAAGATGGTTTCTAGAAGCAATGTGTTTAGAAATGCTAATTCTATTTCTATGCATAATTTCAGAAAATATTTCAGAAGTGAGATTTTTTACAAAACGGATGCAACCTTTTCCTTGGAAATGTATGTCAGTGGCTGAGATAGTTACCCAAAACAGAAAAAAAGATTTTCTTTAGTGTGCTGTAAAATAAACTGATTTCTTCTGAGGGACACAGATGGTGTATCTACTGAGACACAGCATGTCATACTGCCTCTCCTGTAATTTTGTTCTTGTGGTCTGGTCATGGGAAGTAAACCATTGTATAATTCCCACCTTGTTCTTCACTTCTTATTCTGTGAGAAACCTGCACATGCAAGTAATCTGTTTCTCAAAGACACTGTGTTTTAGATACTGAAGTGTGTGTGTCAGGTCTAAAGTCTCACTTTAACTCCCAAACTTGAGAATGAAGGCCTGGGACTTCAGCTGTTTAAGAATAACCATGAATTAATTTGATGTGCCTAGTTTAGAAACTTGTCCAAATCCACTGATTACACTGATGCTGGGGCAGGAGGTACAGCTATAAGTCCCATATGCACGTACTTGAGATTGCTGCTTGTAGCAGATGGCTGCTTGACTGACTTCCACATGGCCAAAACAGCACTGAAGGGTACTCTTGCTCTGATCTTGCATCCCTGTGAGTTTGCATGACCATCCAACTCTACATAGAATGTCAGGTCTTGAGTGTTAGTCAAGATTTAAAGACATATAGGTGTTTTTATGTGAAGGAAAGATTACTAAAGGCATTTTGTGGTGTCTGAGAGCTTGTTTGTATAAAGATCCTTTGACTTTAATCAAAGCATAAGTAAGGATGGTCTTGTCAGTTAAGACATTGTTCTGCAGTTTGCAAGATCTGGGTCCAATTCTTTATGCTACTGCAAACATGCATTGTGAGCTTGGACAGGTAGCTTAATCAGTGTAACTATAATGTCCCCATGTATAAATCAGCAATAGCACGCATTGGCAAATCATTAATCTGTACTAAATCATGAGGTATATTAGACTGAGGGATGTTCATATCTATGGTACTGATGACCATACTGATTTCAAATTTGATTAGAGCCCACTCGGGCTCAAACATTTTAACTTTGTATTTTAAATAAAGTTGATATTTGGGATTGGGGCATATAAAAAAAGGTTAAAAATGAGTAGGCTGTAATGATAGATGTGAGCAGCTTCTCAGAAAAAAAAAATCACCTGGATGGACGTGAGAAAACTGCCTATGAAAGTATCACCGCAAAATTGACCTTAATGTACTTTTAGTGTACATTAAGACAGTGGCTGAAATTTTCCTCTTCGTGTTTCTGCTTGAAGGAGACTTTTAAATGAATTATTGAGTTCAAACAATTTAGTTTTACCTGAGTAGAACAGAGTAGAAAAGAAAGAGCACCCATTTTGTTCAAAACAGCAAGTTTTGCAGTGCTTTTTTTCAAGAGCCCTAGTGCCCATGTGTAATAAAGACAAGGAAGAAAATTCAGAATGGAAATTGTTTCGATAGATTACTATCTTCGAAGTTTCTAATGGAAAAAGTGTTTGATTTGAACGAATTATGACCCATTAAAAATCATGCTTTGTGCATGTGCAGCGAATTCATAACAAAAATGCTGCACACTTCCTGATAATAAAGGCCATTCAGTGCATATGTCAAATTAGTGTCATGTCCTAGAAAAAAATCCCCCAAAAGTCCATTTTTTATGCTCTTCAATCAATATAATGTTATTCTAGAGACGAAGTGTTGTTGTATACTGGTATTCATCCTTGAAACATTCATGTCCTGATAACGTGCTTCTATTTGAAGAGATCCTATAAAGTTTCTCAAATGGTGAGTCAAGCTTTGTATTTTGAATGTACTTAGTAATTTAAAGCATATCTTTGTTGAAATCAGGGAGAACATGAATCGTGAGTAAGGATAGATTCATAAGGTAGAAGAACTGGATTTTATCAATGAGACTGTATGTCCTGGCTTTGCCTGGGACAGAGTTAATTTTCTTCTTCGTAGCTGGTACAGTGCTGTGTGTTGGATTTACTATGAGAATAATGTTGATAACACATGGATGTTTTAGTTGTTGCTAAGTAGTGCTTGCTCTAAATTAAGGATTTTTCATTTTCCCATGATCTGCTATGAGCAGGTGCACAAGAAGCTGGGAGGGGACACAGGCAGTTCAGCTGACCTGAACTAGCCAGAGGGATATTCCTTACCATAGAACATCATGCTCAGTATATAAAGCTGCAGTGAATTGGCCAGGGCCTGCTGATCACTGCTTGGGAGCTGGCTGGGCATTGGTCAGCAGGTGGAAAGTAATTGTGTTGTGCATCGCTTTTTTTTTTTTTTCCTTGGGCTTTATTCCTCTCTCCTTCTTTCACCTTTTCATTACAATGCTTTATTATACGGCCACTATTATTATTAATATTGTTGTTGTTGATGATGATGAATTGTTCTTATCTCAGCCTATGAGTTTTACCCCTTTCCCGATTCTCCTCCCCTACTCCTGCTGGGATGGGGCAGGGAGCAACTGAGCAGCTGTGTGGTGCTTAGTTGCCAGCTGGGGTTAAGCCACAACAATGTAGAGGATGAAATAAATAGCTTCATGGAACAAATGAAATTATGAAATATGTTTAGCACTATTTTTCATGTTATGTACTTCTATTATATGTGCTTGAATCCTTAAATCACCTCTGGAAAGGACTGCAGCTGAGAACTTACATGATGAAGAAATCTAGAAAAGGGTAGAAGAAAAAAAGAGCTGTCTGAAGGAACTGTCAGCTACTATTTATGCCTAATCTGCTATGATAAATTACCCCTTAGCTGCCTTTTTCTTATCACCCATAGGGCAATTAATACACATTTCGTTCAGGACAGTGACAAATTTTTTGTCGTATGATCAAGAGCAGAAAGACAGACATTGATAATAGTAATGACATCGTTAATAGTCATGGCAGAAAGCTTTCAGGCAGGGAAAGCTACTTATTCAACGTTGCATCCGATGCAACCTGCAAGAATGCCCTGTCATGCACACTAAACAGGAGTGTGGAAACAAGAGACTGGCCTCCCCCAAAGCTCAGTATGGTATGAGTTAGGTTTGATTTACTTAATCACTTGAGTGTTTTTAGTGGAAATACTCTTGATCCATACTGGAGTAAAATGAAATAAGAACCAGTACCATGGCTTATTGCCTTCCTTGCTCTTGTTTTTCCCCATGTGTACACAGCTCCAGTAGACTTTTGGGCCCCATCGTAAATCCTGTGATAACTCCTTGTGCAAGTCTCAGCTGGTAGAGGGGTCTGAAATCCCTCTAGGGCAGTGAAAGGAGAGGTAACTGGTAGAGGAAAGTAGTAGCCATGACTCTGGAAGGAAGCCCTCTCTAAAAATCCCAGCAGCAGGATAGGTAGCATACTGGGAGCTGGCTGTGAAGCAGGCAAAGTAGCACATGCGTGGCTAAATGAAGGGCTTGGATCCAAGCTGGGAGGCAGGGTATAGGGACTAACAACAAGAGAGTACAAGACTGGGTTGCCCTTGAGCAGGAAGCTTTATGATGTGATTAAATGAAGCAGAGGAAAGGACTGGGGTAGAACAATCTTTGACCTTACCATAGAGGAAGCTGTGATGTGGATCGGTTATACCTAATGCTGTACCTGCTGAAACCAGGCGCCATCCTTCCGACAGATCCACCCTGCATACCAGAAAACTAGGGGCTGCTGGATTCATGGCTTTGTCTACCAAAATAATAGTGCTGCTTATCTGTGGCACTTAAAATAAGATAGTGTTATTATTCAACACAGACACTTACTACTTCTTGAATCTTCCACGGGCTTAGTAAATGGAAACTGCTACCACCTGCAGTGAACAGGCAGTATAAAGTTTACAACTGCAGACTCCATAGGGAAGGATATACCTACTGGTTTTATAGAGGTGTGTGCAAAGTAATTTCATCATGTGCTTCAAAGCAAACCACTGAAATGAACCAGCTTTTGTCAAAGTGTTTGTGTCTACACAGTAAGAAGCACCATCTGAGGACTCTCACCGTGAGCTCAGGAACTGCATTTGTGTTCAGGGTCTTGCCCTTCATCATTGACTCGCTATATTGTCAAACATTTGTTCAAGGTCAGATGCTGCCATTTGTGAAACCAGTAATCATATTTAACTAATGTCAACTTTTGTGGATTTGTGATTAAGAAGCTTTATAAAAGTTACCTCTTGCCTTATTTTTTTTCTTTTCTTTTCTCCTCCTCACCCCGCACCCACCCCCCACTCTCCCACCCCCAGTTAAGAGAATTTTGTCAAAACCTTCATGAGACCATATTTAAATAATAATAACAACAGAAACCACACAAAATGAATGTGTGCAGGAGTAGTTTTAGTGTTGCCTGGGGTGAAGATATCTTAAATTCTATAGGTGAGGATAGTATACTGCTAGTGAGGATGTAAGATTTATGAAGGACTATATCCTAGCAGAAGTAAGTACGTCTGAAGTACACCTGAAGAGTTTGATCTGGTGCACCTTCATGTTCAGGGCGCCCTTACTGTGCATGCTATATAGAATTGAGACTCACTGAACACTTTCACTATTAGAATGTATAGATGTATCTTGTATTCAAACTGGAGCTTGGTGCAATGTGCTGTAGACTTAAGACAGCAATTTTGTGGGCTGTAAAAGGCTCAACTGTCCCATTTATATCTCTGTATCTGGACTTTGTACAATAACGGTCAGTAAAGGTTTTTTGTGTTGCGTAGGTTTTTGGAGTTGTTTAAAGTGTAATCTTCATATATAAATGCTGTGTCCTCTCTATTCAACAGCATTAAGAGTTCCTCTGCTTATGAGCATTAAGAGTGTCACATAGATTGGCTGAAGCCACAAAATCAAAGCTAAGCATTGCCCTTAACTTGTCCTATTGTGCTCCATATCAGTTTGATTTGAGAAATGAAACTCTAGCCTTAATTTTGGATGTTCTAGACTTTCCCAGTGCAAGCCAGTTCTTGATACTTCCTTTTAAATATTGGATTCCCCACCTCTGCCCTTTGCATTTAAGGTTATTTTTAACTAAACTATCTGGATAGTTAACCCTGAGGGACATCAGAGGAGCTGAAAATGATTCAAGTAATAATAGCTCAACAACCTGCTCCCCAGTGGACTTCAGGGTCTGTCTGGGAAAGCTCATATTCAAAGCAAAATAACTGACTGCTTCCTTTTCTTTGAGTTAATTTGGAATTATTTTTAAGGGACAGTTTTAGCAAAGGGAGTTGCAAACAATTGAAAAGCCAGAGTCAAAACAGGGGCAACTACCACACTGATTAAAACAGAATTCATTTGTATGAACTGGGTCTCCTACTGCAAAAAGGGAAGAACAGATGCAGGGCCTTTTTCCCCACAGCACCCTTTAATCTTCATGGAATTACATTTTAAAATATGATGAAAAATAGTGCCACTTTGTTTATTACACTCTGCTTGCCAAACTTGAGTTCTGTAGAACCTGCCAAATGTTAACTTTAAATTTAGTAAGCTGAGCTGCTTTCCAAATGTTGTCATACTCTCAGAGGGTAGCATGGGCTGAAAATTGTCCTGCATGGGAGATATTAGCAATCTGCTACTACAGTTTTTTCAGAAGAAGCATGATTCTAAGGAATATGTGATGAAACTGGACTATTATGTCACTAACCTTTAGTAAGAAAATATGTTCCCATTTCACTTGTAAAGTGTTTTAAAGGAAAAATAAGATCAGTGCAGACTTTTCTTCCCTTCTTCCGTTCTTAACCACATGAGAGGAACAGATATAAAGCACAGTCATAATTCAAGAAAGTATATCAAACAAATAAAAAATGTATAAACTTGCCTGTGAAACACCTCCTTCCATTTTAATAGCATATAATACTACAAAGTGCAGAAGAGATTATTCAGTTTTTCTCTCCCTGTCCTTCTCTGCTGTGATTTACTAGTGTCCATGTTTACATCTAATTAATGAACACTCCTGCTGGTGTGGATTATTTTAATAGAGCTCACTTTGTTATTTTATCTGACTTATTTTTAAATATTTATTATTTTAGCTCTTCTTCTGGTGACTGGGGAGAAGCATAACTCAGCACAAAGAAAGCAAAGAGAGGCAGGGGCAAGAGTAGTAATGAAGAGAAAACTTAGCACAAGAAGAACCTTTCTTCCTGAATATGAACAAAACCTCCATCTGAATTATAATAGAAAAACCATGTTTATAACAAATTCAGGCAAAACCTTTTCAAATTAAATGCTCCATGCTGAGCCTGGGTGAGAAAGAAGGTTAGATTTGAGACCTGCATTCACAAGTTGCTTCATCTTTGGGCTCTGGTCAGCTCCAGATTATGTTTTGAATATTCTATTGTGGATGTGGCTCATATGTTTGAAAAACTGGCAAACTTTAGTGCTTTTATGTATTAGCCTGAATTCAAGTATTCGCTTAGACTCCCTTCTTTGGTCTGATCGTCTGGTCAATACAACTGAGCTATGTTTTCACCTTCTGCTTCTCAAGAATAGTGCAAATCTGGTTTCCCTGCTCAAGGTATGAAGACTTTCTCTCTGAGAATCCAGGTTTGAAACACATACTCAGTCACAGTAGAGAGAACTATTCTCCATTTTGCAGTGCCTAAGGAAACTGCTATGAACGTAGAATCAAACGCTGTTGCTGATAAAATTTGCATCATACAGAAGAACTTATGGCATGCGTTTTGGATCTTACATGCCAGTGCTGAAATGATTGCAATTGTTAGCTAAATAAGGACTTCCATGTGTGCATACATCCCTTTTTATTTTTAATGAAGACTAGTTGAATATGCACTTTGGGAATTTGAGGCAAGTGACAGATTTTATGTCTTAGCATGTTTTGTTTAATCAAAAGGCATTTTGCTGGAGTGAAGAGGATGGTGTGGGAGTGGAAATAAAGGGCTTCTCTCCTTTTAATGGACAAGATGGTACAAGGATTCCAGGACGCAACCATTGGAAGCAAGGCAAGCTATGCTGCCTAAATTCTGCTGGTGTTTTAGAGTGATAATTCTGTTGCAAAGGAGCTCTGACAAGAGATGTAAATATAGTAGTCCCCTCATATTTCACACCAAGCTTCTGGTGACTGAGAAAGCAGATAACTCCTTGCTGCTGTTCAAATACAACAGGAACTAGAATCAAAGAGCAATCTCTTTTGGCAGACTAGTCTGTTGTAGAATATTTGATATTTGGATAATGTATGAGAATGAATGCTAGGCCAGCATTTGTGTCATTAACTTGCCATGGTTAGATGTAGTGAAAAGCAAGAGAGTATACTGTAGTACAATAAGCCTGAGGAAGCTTACTTTTTTTTTTTTTTTTTTTTTTTTTTTTTTTTTTCCTTAAGGGCTGAACAACTTAGTGCTTTGGATTGACTCCAGTACTTACCAGCACTTTCAGAGCCTAGACTGGCCACAAGCTTTATTAACAAAGTAATCTCTGTGACCATACATGGTGGTCTCATTCATCCACAAAAGCACAGGAAGGTGAAGCACAGGAGAAGCTCTGAGAGACATACTGATTTCATATTTAGTTTGGAATAAAGCATTCTTTTATCCTAGATAAGTCTTGCATGAAACTCATTCCAAAAGTACATACAGGTATATGTAGTCCACTCAAATAATAAAGCCACAGAAATTAAAGATTCCCCACTCCCCAGAGAAGCAGAATGGAAATTCTGCTTCTCAGTAAAACCTGTCTGTAACTGTATCACCTTATTTTTTTCACACACTGGTGACTGAACTTGGAAGAAATGCTTGGTTTTCTAGATATCTCAATAGACAGGCAATGTATGGGATTCTGAAATGGTTAAGTTAAAGCTGCACATTACTTTTGCAGCCATACCAATCTCTCTTTTAAACTACTGCATGCAATAAGTAATTTATTAATAAAGGAGAATAATTCAGCTCATTAAGATGTTTTGTACTCTTTAATTGCTGAAAAGATATACAGAAAATTGATCATTCAGTGATATAAATAACACTGGGTTGTTTAACTTTGGAAAAACTTGCATCTTGTATTTGTCAGCTTTTGTCAAATAATTGCTGAATGGGACGGTGGTCAAAAATCACTAAAGATAAAAGTTTTTAGACAGGTACCTTGATCTAACTCTTTAGAGATATATTTCAACATGCAGGGCATCTATTCTAGTCCTGGAGAAAATGGCTGCTCAGTGTCTTTTCATGGCTTCTTTTGTGAGATGATACACTTTGAAAGTGACAGATCTGGTGTGCCTTGACAAGTGTTTTTGGTGACAGAAGGATGAACAACAGAGAATAATAATTTCTTTATATTTAATGAAAAATGTAATTTGGGGGGGAAAGGTCATACTCATGACTAATCTTTATCTTTCAGTCTTAAACATTGGCTAACCTTGGGAATATGGCAGTTTGCTTATGCCAGTATGCTTTTTATACTGCTTAGACTGCTTGCATAAGCTATTGTAGAGTTTTGCTTAAGCAAAGGATTTTGTTATGCCTTGACACAGTAAGATTTCAGTTTCCTTCTCCCAACTTTCCTCTGCTGTCTCCTGAGATGGAAAACAATTGTTCAGACTAGAAGTCAGTTACTACTATGCTCTCTAGTTTTTGAGTCCTTTGAGACACAGGGCCAAAGTCTAACCTTTCTGTTGACTTCATAGAACTATACATTGGGGCTAGTGCATGGTGTACCTTATGTTGCCTATTACCATACAGAGGTTTCCTCAACAGCTGTTTTCAGTCTGGAGGTTGAATGGATTGCTAACTTGCACCATCTTGCCATCTTATCATTTCTTTTACTACTTTTGATCTGCTCCTGTAGAAAATCCACGCTGACTTTCATGGATCAGGTTCAAAAGCAGAACAATCTGCAATCCGTTTACTCTCCATTGATGAGACTGGCAAGCAAAAAATGCTAGAATGTGGGGTAGCATATTTAATGCAGCTTTCAAGAGAAAGTGTAGCTTACATCTATTTGTACTGTCTGTTAAAAAACTTGGGAAGCTTTTCTTCTTTGTAGAAGGGATTGTCTACAATACTTTTTACTGTCTTGGCAAATGTCAAACAAGCTTCACAGGTTTCCCATACTTTAACTCATGTTGACCTTTGTTATCTCAATAATAAGGACAGGGTCAAGTGAGGTTAAAATCTTTCTAATAAAGTCAGAGGGATTGTCATGAGGAGAAGCACTTGTCTACACAGGCAAAGCAACAATTCAGTAGTGTCCAACTCAACAGCCATTTAGTCATACTAATAACAGTAATGATGATGATACTAACAATAGCAATAATAACATGAACAGCTATATTGTCTGGCAGCCCTGACTAAGATCAAGACCCTATTTTATTAGTCATCCAAACAAACAGTGAAATGCTTTACCTGATGACTTTATAGTCTAATAAGGAAAGACAGGGTCAGAGTGGGATACTAAGTCTGCTATCCCTCTGTGGTACAAATGGACAACTGGGATGCAAAGAGGTCAAGAAAAGCCTCCAAGACCACACAGGAGCATTGTGTCATTGGAGAGAACTTCATTTGAGTTTTCTTAAGTTTGAATCATTCCTTAAGTACAAGTTTACATGCATACATACATCCCTATAAATACATATAACCTTAACTACTAGTATGGTCTCTATCCCGCTGCAAAAATTAACTGAGAAATGTTATGCAGGTGTAACTTAGCAGGGGATTGTTATGGAAGAGCCAGTAAGGTACTCTTCTGTATCTAAGATATTAGCTAGAGAGTTTTGTCTCTCTAATTGGGCCAATCCATCTCTGTAAACTTAAAACTACAAAATAAAATAAAGAAGAAAGCTTAAGCACTGAGTTCTTGATTTATTCTGTTTATTTGACATGAGAAATAAATTTATATTTTTCCCTTAGCAAATTGGATAAACATTATTTGTTCTTTGCATATTAGAGAAGGATGTTGCTTTTGGGAAACTACCTATGTCAGTATTTGTGCATTGATAGTTACTAGACATGCATTAATGCATATTTAATATCCTGATTTTTTTCTCTATGTATCATTTTTTTTCCCTGAAGAAATTACTTGGGAGTTTGCATATATAAAGCAGTGCTGTATTTTCTTGTTTAATTCTGCTTATATTTTTCATTTTGCCAATCTCTCCAAATGCTTCTCTTGCTGTCCGTACCTATATTTTTGCTGAATAAACACTTAAGGACACATCTGCCTATGACTGATAGAAAACAAAGCTTCCAGGTAATGCTGATATTTCATTGACCTCCAATGACCACAGGCACAGAATTATAGTTCTCATTTAAGTACACTGTCAGTGTTTATTTAGGTGCAGTGACTTATTTAGGTGCAGAGATTCAATGACTGGTGGTTTTAGTACACCTAGATGTAAATCATATTTCTTCCTACCATAATGTACAAAGAGAAAGAGCAGAAAAGGTTGATGTACTATTATTTTTTGTGTGTCACTTGTTCTGCTGACCTGGGATATTGTAACTGTTCCTCCAGTTCCAGGGAATTACCTCTGAAATCTATTGTACATCATTTTCTTTCTGGTCTGATTCAGCCCATGAAAGATCAGCTAGCCTGAAGTGAGTGTGGAGTAGCTTTTTCCCAAGAATACTATACATGGACTGCTTTAGAGTGTCTGGAACTCTGATGCATGGCTGAACTTGATCTTGGGTGAACCATCTTTTGATTAAATTCCATGTTAGTTAGGAAATATTACATCTAGGTTCTCAACTAAATCTACAGTCAAAACATTGAGGAGGGAAAAAGAGTGAAGGGGACTATCTGACAGCAGGAGAGAACAATAAGCAGAGGAAGAAAGTGTTGGTAAAACTGATGTTCCACTTTTGAAGAAATTCAGAAGACAGGTATGCTTTGTGAGAGTTATTGCAGCTGTATTTAAAGCCACTGCACTGCAAACTAGTTTTTCAGTTCAATTAAGATTGTGAAGATATGTCTTCTAGGGAGACGTTAATGTTCTGCATAATCATCTATCCTCAGCCCAAGCACATGACCTGTTGCAATTTATCAAGGATTTCTAGGGAAGTGGTGCACTGGGCTAGAGGTCAGCCTGGATGAACACAATGATCCCTCCTGACCTTACAGCCTGTGGACTCTTTGCTGGATAAGGATGTGGCTGTTTATTCCTTGGCTCTACATTAATCTATATAAAAGTCTAATTGAAAGTAATCGAAAACAAGTGAATGCTGGATGAAAGAAAACATTACAACATTTTCTGCTTTTCTGGATGGAGTGCTGCCAGTGTAATAGAAACCATAATTTCCTTTAACTTATGACAGGCAATCAAGATTTGAATCAATGGTCTTTCATGTCATAAATAATAAAGGAGTATAAAGGTAGAACCAGGTCTCCTCTTTGTGACAGCTGTATAAGCCTGCTTTACTTAGTAAAATCAAAATAGAAACTGGTATTTGTACAAAAGAGACAGATGCTGAAAGTATGAGACCCCTTTTCTTCAGCTAGGCAGTGGCATCTGCAGTGGTCAGCAAACACGCTAACATTTCCACAATATTATTCACATTAAAGAGGACCTTGGGTTAGATTTTCCCCCAATTCTTTTAGCAGGAATGAATCTCTAGCATTAGAAATCCATATCTCTTGTTTGCAGAAATATGAAGTGGCTGTGCTCCCCAGAGTACAAACAGCTGTCCTTTGAAGAGCATGCAGTTTTGAGCACCTGAGGAGTATAGTGGCATGTTGGTAACATCCTGTACACAGCTCATCTCCAGAAATAAACACATATCTTTCTATTCCTTTGATCATTAAAACATTAGTACATTTCTTTTGCTTAAAAGAAAAAAACCCTATGATTTTCCTACAGGAAACTGATTCCCAAAGACAGTTGAAATGTTGGGTGAAATTAGAGCAGGCAGAAGGAAGTTTAAGAAGTTCAAGAAAAAAACTTAAGAAATAATTCAAAATCATTTACTATAGGTTTGTTTTAATTGTTGGAGTTCTGCTTTTGAGTAATTTAAGTCATACCTTTACATAAATTTTCCAAATCTCTGGAAATTATGCATTTTGTTAGGATTTTAGTTATACTATATGAAAGAAAAGTGTCTTCCTCAACTTACTGTATTTTTAATTACAGGACAGTATCTACTTTCTGCTGCCCTAATAAGAGATTTCCTCCTTTTAAATTCTGAAATATCTGTCCTATGTAAATATCCCATAGGAAATTGGAATTCCAATCTGTAATGCATGGCGCAGACACTCAAGCATGAATCATTGTCCTGAAATCTAAATAAACAAAAGGCTAAATTTATGGTCTAAATTAAAGAGAAAATAAATAATGTCTGACAAAGAATTGTTCCTACGTTGCAGATGGGAAATAGCGTCAATGCAAGATTAACTGATTTGACATGACCAGGGTCATGCAGGCAACCTGTGGCAGCTATTGGCATTAAATTGCTGCCTCTTGACTGCCAAGCTTAATGCCAGAACCATCTTTCTTTCCATGATACCTTCTCTTTTCTTAACTCTTTCGTGTTTTGATCTGGTGAGTGGATGTCACAAGATGGCAGAATGCCTGCTTTATCAAGCACTTTTCATCAAGACCATGTGTCAGAACTAGAGTGCTTCCTGTACTTTCCCCTTCAATGAAACCTCATCTACATACTTCCCACACAGATGTTCTAGAAGACACAGTTTAACACCAAATGGGCCCCTTATTTCTTCTCCCCACCATTTTGCTAGATGCACGTTTTTCTTTCTGTGGTAGCAGTGCTAACATTCAGACTTTGTCCATTGCTAGGCAGATGATAGGACTGTTAAGGAAGAGTTCCTCTGCACAACAGTGGGGTTTTTGGTTTGTCTTTACAAACGGAGAACAGGTCACCTCCACACCAGTTCTTAATTGGTACACAGAGTAATCTTTGTGGTTTTTTCACAAGTGGCAGAAGGAAGTGGTAAACCCTCCTGGACAGTAAAAAAGCTAGGCTGTTTGATGCATTCCAGGTAGTTACTTTCTCATGAAATGCATTCCGCTCCCTGTCTTAAAACAAGGCATGCCTGACGGAGCCCTACACATTAGCCTACCAAACTGGGCTGTTCAGTGCATTGTTAAATGAATCATGGCTGCAGATTGATAGAAACAGTCTTTGCTGTAAGCATAATTGCTCAATGCTATCCCTCCTCAGCTGCAATGTGAAAAAAATTTACAGAGAGCTATGTCAAAGGTTTAGAGAGCAGAGCCCTGTCACTGACGGAAATATTATACTTTAGCTCTATAAGGAAGTTATAGTGATCAGAAAGAGGAATGCAATGCTAAACAATGTTATCAGCACACTGAAGGAATGCTTTCACTTCCTATAATGTTACAGAGGGGGGATGACCTCAGCCTGTATGCAGCAGTGTGCAGCACAGAGTTGCATTAGCTGAACTTTTTTGACCTTTTGTCTGCAGTAAAATGGTATCCTTCGCTGCAGCTGAGCAAGATGGAAATCCTCTTCACATCTGCCTAGTCTCTCTGGCAGAGTTTATGCTGTAATGCTATGCAGGCTATTTATATTCTTATGCTATTTAGTTTATATTTAAAGTGTCAAATAAATCCAACAGACGAGGGAAGACAGCAACTTCTTTTTGAATGCATGCCCTCTTTCTAGCACTATGCATCTAACTGTCCCATACTCTACGTGATCAAAGTACAGCCCGTGTGAATACACAGAGGATGCAATAAGCATCCCCCCTGTACTTGCTAGGAGACAGGTTCCCAGGGAGCGTTGGTATCAGTCTGGACAGTTTGATGTAATCCTACCGATGTAGCTGAAGTTATCTGGGCTTAAGGATTTATTAGTTGTGAACGTTCACTTTTGTTTTTACTGGGTTAATGCCAGTAAATAAGTCACCAAAACCACTAGCTGAGTGTCATTTGATAGGAAAAGGCTGGGATCACAAGTAAGCCTTCTGTCTGTTAACAAAAAAAAGTGCTGAGGTAAGCAGTGTCAAACCCAGCTGCATCAACATGACGGTGGGAAGACAAATGAGAGCTTTCACTGCTGGATACAGGGGATAGAGAGCCCATAGCTCTGAAAAACCACTTCATATCCCAGAAACAGCTGTCATAACTGAAACTGCAAGGGACGGCTTTTTAAACCACCAGCTTTGATAAGGAGAATTGTCTCACCAGTCCTTTCTCTAGCCGATAAATGCACTTCTAGCAACACAGCCCATTTGAAAGGTGACTGGAGATTTAAATATCTTCAAAGGTTTCCAACCCCGTCTTTTTATAACCTCTCCCAAATGCTTATGCCGAGTTCCCAGCTGGCATTTCTGAAGTATCTATCACTATAGTATCTGGCTGCTGAGCCATGTGAGCTCAGTAATTACCATGTAATGTAAACCTTCTCCGATCTTTCCTATGGGAGTCTGAACTTTACAAAGTTAGATCTAACATTTACCTTGTTATTGGCAACAGTGAATCATTGAAAGAGGCACAATAGAAGGGACACAGAGTCATTTTGCAATAAATATTCGGGCAATGACAGTTTTGAAATGTTCTCTCATCTTCTCCGTGCGTGTATTCTGGGAACAGGAGGTCACACAGAGTCAAGGGTGGTGAAATGTATTTGCTCATGGTCTGACCTACTGCAAGGGGAGGAAGGCATGACTGACATTCAAGGGTGTAAGCTCTGCATGTGCAAGTGTGTGTGCATGCACGTGCATGCAACATTTGTGTAGGGGAAGGAAGGAGGGTGGAGAATCATGAGGTGGGGGAGGGAGATGCTTGGTTTGGTACTGGTGGTGCAATGAACTCCAGACAGGGACTGCTTTCTCTCCACAGGGCCTGCCAGCTCCCTGTGGCTGTTGCCTGGGCAATGGCTGGGGAAGTAGGAGGAATGCTTGGAAACAATATCCTTCTTTTGGGCTCATGGATGGAGCAGAGGGGGGTGGATGGCTTTTCTTGGTTTGTTTCTATTTTATATTCAGCAGATTAGACAGACAGGTTGCTGTGGCGACAACACAGAGCAGGTCATCTGCACACCTGCACCACAAGCAAGAAGTCCTGCCAACACAGATTTAAAGAAACCTGGGGGCATTTTTTTTTCCTATGACAAATGCACAAAAGGAGGAAAAAGGGGAAAAAAGAGGAGGAGATAGCAAAAGAGGGAGGAAGGAGAGATGAAGAGAAAAGACAATCAATATTCAATCAGCTTAGCTGAGCAGCAGTGCTTGGTTGTTGTACAACAGGATGCACATAAACAAGATGAGCAGGCTGTCTACTGGAACCCCCTGAGCAAGCTGCCCTTAGGAAAAGGGAAGCAGCGTTATTTTGGTTTTACCTACTGAGTGCCCTGATTTTTGTTTTTTCTCTGGGGGAAACCTAAATAAAGTAGCTGTGGAAATGACAGAAATCAAGCACAGGACAGAGAGATGTGGGTGGGGTATGTAAAGATGGAAACTGAAGTTACTCCTTTGTATCTGGCTAGGGAAGATGCAATTGTGTTTGTGCATGCACATACAGATAAAATGTTTCATTTCTGATAGGAGCTGTACCTTTAGAAAAATAGCTGGATAGCGGTGTGAAAATTGACATCATATATCTACTCCTTTGCTAAAAGAAAGTATCCAGAAGAAGGTAGGTGTAGAAGCGGGGGAGTAAAGAAACAAACAAACAAAAAAACCAAAACACAAAACCAAAACCAAAACCTTTATAACCAAGAGGTCTTCAAGATAAGCATGTTGCTCTGCAATGCCATGACACTTCTCTAGCTTCTCCCAATGAATCAGTCCGCTCCATGCAGACTTACTGTCCTTGCCTCACCTCTCCTGAACATCTCCCTGTCTCCTTCAAGGCTGTCTGTCTTCTCTTCTCCTTGTCTTCATTCTCCCATCTATCCTTTTACAATCTCTTTCAGTAACTTTTCACATCTTTTCCCAGCATCTAAAATGTTTGTTTGCATGCCCGCAGCACTATCCAATGTACATACAAGCAACAGATTAAATAAAATAAAAATCATGTGTGTAGAAGCAGGTAGTGAGTAAACAGGTGAGTCCTTGTTTCTGCGTATGCTCAAATGCATACTGTTTAGAGACTTGTTTCTCTGCTCTGCCTGCATCCATTGTCACTGGAAGGATGAAGGCTCCTACCAACCAAGACAGTTGATAATAATAATAATAATAATAATAATAATAATAACAACAATAATAATAACAATAATAATAATGTTTCAAACTGAAAAAGTTAACAAGCACCTGGAACCTGCACATAAACAGTGAGAGAGGAGGAAGAAGTGGAGCCCTGAAGTGGGCAGAAACTTTAGCCACTTTCTGGTTCTTGGATGCAGTAGATGTCAGGAGTATTTCCCAGCTTGCCAGGGAAAAGAGCACTTCGCTATTCTTATCACTTCCGCCTGTCCAGTTGTGTTTTCTGTGCACAGAGTTTCCTATAACTGGAGAAGGGTGCAAGAAAAAGCTTCCTGCAGGTAAGTGATAATGAGCTTACAGCTGAAATTCAGATAACCCAAATATAATGAAGTTCAGTTTTTCTCATGACCAGTTTCATTTTGTAACAAGTTGCACAATCTATTTGTGAGATAAGGCTAAAAAAGCCAAGTTTCTCCTCTTCAGATATCAGTAATTTTGATGGAAGGTTTTCCATGTTTATGGAAGGTAATGGCCTGTTTAAATCCTATAGATTATGTTTCTTTTTCCTTGCTTTTGTTTTATTTCAAGGCTGAGACTGGGTTTCCTTCTGGATATGCTGTATTACTGTGTCTGTGGCCATGTTTATAGGTAAAGCACTTTGTGGATAATTTAAAACTACCATAAATGTAAAAAACAGCCTATTGCTCATCAGTTTATTCAGACTCTGAGCTTGGAGTTCATATCAGTAACATCTTTGGAAAAACAACTTTAAAAGAGATTGCATATGCTCGGTTCCAGCTAACATCAGTGTGTAATACTTCACTTCTCCACTCAGAAAACTAGACTGACCTGGGGGGGGCCTCACACAGTGACATGTTTTTACTAGTGGATGGCTGCAGGGTTTTTTATTGTCCTCTATTGTGCTCTGTTGAAGTGACATCCCATGCCGAACTCTATTTTACACAGACAACCCAAACAAAGCAAAGAGGGGGTGAGTATACGGATCCTGGCCATGATGTCAGATGTGAACTGACTGTTCAAAAGAGAAGACTTTGGCCTGTGTGGAGCTGGCTGAAGTCAGTGAGTCTTTCCATGGGTAACAGTGGATTTCTGATCGGGCTTTATACATTCAGGGAATAAAGTCGAGTGTTTTATTCCTCTCCCTCTAGAACCAAAAAATTTACCTGTAAGGAGTGTATGCAAGAGACCAACCCATATGCAAACTGTGATTACATGTAATGAAGTAAAAATTCAACTGAGATATCAAAGTGAGGGAAATAGAGGAGAATTCTTGGAGGAATTGTCCATCTCCCTTCCTATGTTCTGGCTTGTGTCAGCTGTGTTTACTTCCCCATTTATAGGCTTCTGAGACCCACATTGCCTTACCAAATCTACCACAAGCAAAGCCCTCAGAGAACAGTGGCACCCCCTCACAGAGGGGTGATTGAGACTGGTGGGTCTCCTGAGCACGCAGAACTCTGTAGCATGATCCAGCCAGTGCTGGGAACACAAACTGAAAGGTGTCAGGGCTTTCTGAGGTGATAACCATTGATCAGATACAAGAAAGGAAAGGAAAACAAAGATCTGTAGGCACTGGAAGTATTTTCTGGTGTAGATATTATATCTAGGAACATATCAAAAGGGCTAAAACCCCCAGATTCTGAGCCGCATTCTGGTCTGATGCTTTGTAAGCCTCTTTTCATGTTAAGGGAATCAATCCAAACTTAGGTGAAACTAACTAGGTAGAAATTAGCCCATGGTTATTTGTCAGTAATAACTTTTGTTGGTTCTCCTTTCAAAGTACTGTATTTATGGGTGTAGTCCAGCATTTCAGTGTTATATTAGCTGTTAATCTGCAGTAAATATTGAAGTGAGCCATTTTAATAGTGTTAGAATCAGACTTTGCTTAGATTTCTTCCTTTTTGTGAACCTATGTTTTCCATATGACATAGAAGTCAAGCTTTCCTATAGGTCAGTTTATGATTGTGTGTATGTATTTACATAAAATTATAAATATATACACACATAACATATATATATATGTACTCTTTTTAAAAAAGAAGAGAACAAGGTTATTCCTTCTTCAGTAGACAGTACTGCTTCTGAAAAGCAACTGCAAACAAGACACTAGAATCCAACTTCTATGAAGCGTTCAGATGAAAAAGAATTTAGATTAAATAAGAGTGTCTTTTAACTGCATGTAATAAACACAGAAAAGACAACCCACTTGCAGAGAGGGAAAGAGATTTTGATTAAAGGAAAATTTGGTCAGTGAGCATTAGTTTGCATGAAAAAGTGATGGATTTTTTGTTTATTACTGAACTGAGCTGGACTTTCAACTGTGCTTGGAAAGTTAAATTTAAAAGAAAAAGATGTCGAATGGTCCATGCCTGACACAGAAATGCAACAATTCAGAAATCTGTATAAAACACCTATTAAGAGAAGATTATCCTTGGACCCTAGTAAAAAGGTGGTGCATTTTTCTTTTAAAATACTGCATGAAAATGTATGATGTTAGCATTTTGCAACCTCTGTTACTTCCTGGAGGAAGAAAAACAAAGGGAATGCAAAATGCCTTAAGAGCCCCAACCAGGTGTAAAGTGAGGTTTTACAGAGGCCATAGGCTACTACTATATGCTGTTTAGTCTGAAAGCTTGAAAGCTTCTAAAATGCCAGCTATAGGCTCTCAGGTTTTTTTAAGGGTTGCAGACATTGATCTGGAAAACTGATAACATCTAGTCTGAGCGGTAGGTGACCAGGGGATCTAGGAAGGAGCTACTGAATGCTGTTTACCCTGCTTTTCATGTCTCTACGTTTATTCCCAAGACATATGAGAGGGTGAACATAGACTGGCCTCTGCTGAGGTTGCCCCACCTCTCTGAAAGGAGAGGATTATGTCTGGTGGATGTGCTGCACCACACTTGTGACAGTTTGAAGGAGACCTGCTGTTCTAGTCTGCTCTTCTAGTTGGAAGCACAACTGCAAAAGTAGCTCTGAGAAGGGGGCAAAAAGGGATATTCAGTAAAAACCAGGGCAGGGTTGTGTCTAGAGCCACAGGCAGCCTGAACATCAGTGAACTTCCTGCAGATACCATAGAAAAGGAACTCTCCCAATGCATAGCCATCACATCCAGTGTACAGGCTTCATCAAAGTCTCAGAGATGAAAAGCAATGCTTTACAGCTGGTTGACACCCTTCCTTCTCATCATCTAGATGCAAAAAAGGGGAGATCTGTTTGTGTGGCTCTGCTCAGATTGAGTTCTGGATTTGTAAAGTACTTCAAAGCTCTTCATGATGAAGGACTATGTAAATGTGGGACAGTTATCAATGTAGGCTGCATGCACATGCAAATTAAATACTATTAATGTGTTTGTAATGAAATCAACATGTTCTTGCTTGCAAATTTGGAATGTGATTAATCAACATGCTCTGAACGACTTTGTAAATATTAGTGATGTACTGCCAAACTATCTGAGCAATTTAATACCCATGTAAGGTACCCAAATAGGTCCATGGAAAGACATCTCACTATTATGTATTCTCATGAGCTTTTTTACAAGGACTAGTTTAAAAAGAAACATTGCAGAAAGCATCAGTTCTGAACTGTAACCACCTCTGTGCTTAAATATGCCCACTGTTTAGCAGTGCCCAGTTAACCCTGCCTTCCATTTTGGGAGATGGAAATAACACAACATACAGATTCATACAGTAATAGAATTTTAGATGACCTATTGCTATTTATACTGGAATTTGATCAAGAAATTAGAAAGGAACCTTCATTCTATTGATTTTCACTGAAATGTAGGTATTACTTCAGAATTAAGTAACTTTACTGAGGAGCTAGAAACTATTTATACTTTCTATTTATTGTTTATATAAACAAATATTCTATCTTGGTTAAGCCTTTCCTTCCTTGTGAAAATTTTGTTTTCCAAACAGTGTTTTATTTTACAAAGTATGGTAGTGTTACAAACCTGGTTTTAGGTTTTACTAATCTCTTGACATTGCTTTTCTGAGAGATTGTTTGAGCCTTCATTGCCCCTTCCCAATATTCTTGTTTTTACCTGCATGAAGGCATTTGATTTTGAACAAACAGTGACAAATTAATATTAATTCTATATTGACTTAGCAATGCTAGCTTAATGGTTGGACTCAATGATGTTAGAGGGCTTTTCCAACCTAAAAGATTCTACGATTCTATGTGCTGATTCCTTTAAATTCCACTCTTCTTGCACACTGCATTTCGGATATGAAGTGTTATTATCTAGTATACTAACTGTTATTACAGATTTCCTCTCATCCAAAGCATTTTGTGAGCTCAGTGTTACTCTGGAAGCTGCTCTGGCTCAAGCTCCTCTTTTTTTTCAGCCAAATGTAACACTTGAGGATTAAAGACTCAACATGTCTTCAAAGTTTTCATTACATTCAAAACCATGGTGATGAATTTGATTTATATTTTTTGTACGTTAGCTGAAGTGAATGACTGGGAAGCCCTGGATAATTCACCCAATGCGGTAATACCCTGAGTAACAAAGGAAATAAGATTTTTTTGGGAAAGACTTTTAGAAGTCTTTCAAAATTTTTGCCAATAATTTGTACATATACATGCACAGGAATAATTTGTGCATATACATGCACAGAGTATGCATGAGTCTGATTTTTGTTTTCCTGTTAAATAACTCCGTGTCCCATACCAAAATAAGGACAACGGCTAATAACATTCCATTGCCACATAATTTTTCTGTGGATTGTGCCTGTGTGGTCTCTCTCATTTTTTTTATTATTAAATTTGTATTTCTTGAAGTTTTTCCATTCTTTAGCCTCTCAGGCCCTGGAGCCTAACTGCTTCCTCCTTTTTGACTTTTCAGGTCTAGAGAATTTTATCAGGAAAATTCAGATGATTTTCATTAAGGTTAACTGACATTAACAAAGATTAAATATTCTATGTACTGAAGGTGTTTTTACCTTCAGCTGTTCTCTGCTTTATTGAGTAAAAACATCTAGGTTACTCACTAGATAGGAAAAACCATATTTTTAAAACATACAGATATTATAGCTATTTTGGACTGCAATTTGGATGTGATTCGTTGTACATTCAGCCTAAGTGACACATTTTAATTTATGATGGTTTATTTTTAGTTAAAAAAAATGAAATAAAAAAAATGAAATAAAAAAAATAAAGAAGACATGTAGTCAAACTGTTCTGGTTATGGTGACAGCATAAAGAGTTTAGGCCTGCAAGCATTTCCTGCGCTGTTACTGAAAGGGATACTACTATTAAAATTGTTGTTAGAGAGCTTGAGTTCTTGACCTCACCGGTTACTGCAGATAGATGTGAGTTCAGCAGTGGGCTTTGCAGGCCAATGGGCCATTGTTACAGTGAGAGATCAGAAGTCGTTAGGAGCATAAACCCTGCTAAGGGTATGAGCAGAAGAGATCAAAATAGTATGAATTTGGGGAATATGGTCCACATGGTGTTTGTGTAAGTTCTTTTCCAGTCATGTATTCACAGGGATTCAGAGGCCTGTAATTTCCACTCAAGACTTGCAGCTCTTCTGAGCTAGGGTAAAGACAACATTTCATAACAAAATGAGTTATTCTTTCAGGTTTTCTGTGATGTCTCTGAGAATGCAAAGGTTTTCAAGCTTCAAGAAACTCAGTTTGGGGTTTATCTAGGACACCCAAAATGTGATGAAGCGCTTCTGGTACAAAGCTGAACCTGAGCCAAACCCACATTTTGTTATGAAATATATTCTTACTTTTCAGAGCCAGCAAGAAAAATTGGCCTGCTTCAAATACGTTACAAAATCATCTTTCCAAAACCAAAACCACGTCTTACTTACTGCTACACTTTTCTAGGGCACCTGCAACTCTGAAACGCATGTAAGTGAAAATGGTGCTAGAGCACTTCTACTCTGTCTTTAGTTAAATGATCGTATTATGTTATAATCTATGATACAAAATGGACCATATGCCAACATTTGCAGTTAGGTATGTTTTCTGCCTCCTTTTTCTCAGTCACCTTGTAATCTAAGGGATAATGGGCCATTGATTTGGGTCCAAATTCAAAGCTGCAACAGAAATGTGCTTGATGATCTTGTCCTACCTCTCTCTTGTGACACAAGCATTTAGTCAAATATCAGGATGGTGGAGGTTGTTCCATGGTATGGAGCCACATATCTGTCTTATTTACAAAGAAGATAGAATTTCCACTTTCTCTGAATATGGAGAAATCAAGCAGAAGAGAGCTGTTTCCTCACAACTTCAGACCTTTTTCAGTTCATACTAAATGCTGTTTAAACTTGTTCTTACTTTCATTCTCTGTTGGTCAGGCTTCATGTGTGCCTTCTTTTTCAAGCTTTTCTATTTTCTTTGTTCTTCATCTCTGAGGCAATTATCATTCAGAGAATGAACTCCCACCGAATCACTTTGTACTATTGCTTTGGGCAACAGAGTTTTTTCATTGATGAAAGGCCCATATTTGTTTGAGCTGTAAATGTACTTACCAGAGCTCAATGGCTTCTTTACCTGCAAACTGGCTGTTATGTTCATGGACCTTCATCCTGGTAGTGTAACCCAAGCCCTGTCTGTCTAGCTGTATGACTGACGTTTATAGAAAAGTGAGAAAATCATGTAAACTACTGCAGTGGGCATATGAACCTTAACCACCAGGGTTAAAACATAGAAAGACATACGTGTTAAATTTTTACAGCACATATGATGGTTTCTAGGCATCAGTCTTAGAGTCACAGTTCCTCAAAAACAAATGTGGATAAGTAGGTATTAGGATGCAGTTGTTTTACTCTTCCATTGACTAATAATGTGTTTGTTCTTCACCTACATTATATTGATTGCATCTAAGCTTTTTCATAGCTTAGTAAAGAAATAGAATTTCATCTAAGTGCCTGGAACAGGCTACTGGTCACCCTGACTCTCTACCTATCTGAGCTCTTTATTCCCCCAATCTCAGTCCTACTTTTATCCCTCATGGATTTATTGTAACTGTCCTGCAACATCTCTTTTCTTTACTCAAAAAGTCTGGGTACACTGTTCTTGCTACAACCTTTGCAGAAGAACTTGCCTCAGCCTTGGTGAAAGATGATACAAATCTTCTGATAAAGAGGAATAGGTTTAGGCCTTATTGAAATAGAACATGAGGTCAAAAGGTCCATGATGCTTCTGGTTCCTGCCCCATGCCAAAATGTTTCAGCATCAGTACTTTAGTTTTTGACCTATCCATACTACAAGCACTGGGGCAATTCTTTCACACCCAGAACTATCTGTAGAATGAGTTTGGAATACAGGAAAAAGCTTCAGTAGATCAGACTGTGAAAATCATATTCTTTATCTCCCCAGATGGCCTAGAAAGAACCTTCAGACAACACACATTAAAGATAAGCTTTAAATTTCCAAGGAAAATATACTGCGGTATTCTTGCACATCTGTGGCACTTTCTCACTCTCTGCTAAAAAGATGCAGTGAATTGAAAAATGTCCTATTGGGGCCAATTTTTTATCCTACCACACATAGAATTCTGGAGTCAGTCTAATGGATCTGATGTTGTTAATAGCTCTAAATGTACACTGGGGCACTGGAGATCAGACTGACTGTGATCTCTGGGGCAGCATGGGAACAGCCCGCTTGTGTCGAATACTTAAGCTGCTTGCCACCCTCTTTGTCTTCTTCTGTATTTCTTTTTCCAGGGTAGCATTCTGGCCTCAGAAAAACAGAAGAGACAATATACAAATGCAACAAAATAATTCCAAGATCTCAGTAGCTTAGCTATCCCACCATCTGTTTAAAAGGACAAAACATTAAAACAGAACAAAACTTGTGGTCCAACAGCTATGTCTGCAAAGAAGAAACAGTGCTATAGTTGAAATTCTATGCAACACCCTTTGGATCAATATACTACGACAACAACAAATAGAAGTAACCACATTTAATGGGTACTCAAAAAGCTAGGCCATGACTCAGATTCCTTACTGTTGTTTGGGAGTGAAACCTGAGAGCGGGGAAAAGAGGGAAAGAAACCTTGTTAAGCTGGCATTTTGTGAATAAACGTAGTGAATAAATGGCTGGCATTTGCAAAACTGCATTGCAGGGGAGCTTTTAACAGTTTTCCACTGCCAGCTGATGTCTCTTTAAGCGTCACTGCCAAGAAGCCAAAACTGGAAGCAGATGCAGGGGCAGAGGAACTGGATGTGGAAAGGGAGAGAAAAAGAGAAACAGAACTTCTGTTGTTAAAATTTTGTTGCTTTCATTAAAACCTAAACAAAGCTTTACTTTAAACTTGAATAATTATTTTTAGTGTGATAGACTACTGCCTATCCAGTTTGACACTCCTCTTACATTTATGCACTGAGTTAAAAGATTTTTGTTTGTTTCTTTTTTTTCCCCTGTAAAGATTGACTGAGAGAATGCTGTATACTGATTACAGCAGCTTTCCTTTGGAGATTGAGAGCATCTGTTTCTTAATGCCCCTTGTTCACCCCCCAGGGCAAACTGCTTTTTACACTCTCCTACCCCTATTAGTCCAGGGCCTGGGAACAGACCTGTTTCCCTAGCTCAAGTCTCTGTCTTCACCATGCCATGTCACCAGTTCAGGGCCTTAGCACACTGCTGTCTGATAAGATGCATAGCAGGAAACATTAGGAGCTAAGAATTTACATTCTTAAATAGACTAATGCAATGTGCCACTCATAATTTTGTGAAATGTCTTCTGTTCCTTTTCTTAAGATCTGTTATAAAAAGCAGAAGAAAGACAGGTACAGGCTGGACTGTAGGATACTGGCAAGTTCTGCAAGAAACTTTTGAGAGGTCTTGGTTACCTTTGGGATATCTTAAAGAGGAAATAAATTCCTTAATCACAAGGAAAACAAGGCCAAAAGAAGGAAACTTGGTTTTATGACAGTAAAGACCAAAACCTTGAAATGCACATGGTAGAAAGTGGGAAGCTTGAACATTGCTAAGAACTTTGATTTTTAATTACTTAGTAGTTATTCTTCCCACAGATCAGAGAAAAGATGTGCCACCTTCTAGTCAGAGCCCTGAATTTGGGCTTCCTTATTGTTCTTTAAGAAATTTCTTTAAGAAATTCCTACATTTTTCAGTTGAAAGGTTTTCTTTTTTGTTTTGCTTTTCCTATAAAGAAAAGACATTTCTAAATTCTAAAGCCACATTAAGCAGAGTAAAAAAAAAAAAATCAACACACATGAGGCCTCCTGGTGACTTGTGTTTTAGAATTGTTCCCTTCCCATATTCTAAATACCATGATTTTACATCACAAGTTGTGCTTTAAAGCAGATTGTATTTTTTTTGTTTTGTTTGTTTCTCCTCTTCTGCCCCTCAAAAAAGATTGCTGAAACTAATTTGGTCATTGTCTATTTTGCTGTAACACAGTTACTTGTTTCTCCAGTTATACAGACTGTTTATTCTGAAGGAAAATTATTTCAATTTTTCAGTGTAAACTGCATATTAAACCACTTTTTCACTTTTTCATTTATATTGACAGTGAAATTTCTTTTTCTTTAACTTTTCCTTAACATCCAACTACATTTTACTCTCCCTTTTAAAAAAATGTCCAGGAAATTAAACACTGAGATATAGACGTGTCTGTGTTTCCACCCGTCACTCATTTTTTCTTTATCATGGTGCCTTGTTTGGAAGATGCTAAGGGACTGCTCTGAAGTGATATCCTTCCTCTGGGTCAACAGAAAACATTCAGTCTGCCTCAGGATAAAAAGTGTACACAATGCAGCATGGTGCAAAAGCGAATCTACAAATCAACACCAAACTCAGCCTGAATGTTGATCAGTAACTGTGAGAAGCCATTCAGTTAATGAAATTGATGTAGACATTGTAGGAGTTTCAAAGCATCAATCCTATGCTTTCAAGCAATTTCCTCCAATTCTTACAACTTGTGGAGATATAGTCATTATTCTGAGGAAAGCTGAGATCCTCAAAAGAACAGCTCCACTAAATACAGTTTATTAAAAGGCACCAAAATGTCAGATAAAAATAGAATGGAAGTAATTTTTGAATAGGGAGAATAAAAGTAAGTAAATCTGTTCTGTTCTCTGTGAGACACCATTGTATATGAGGATGCCTACATGAGCATCGAGGATTTCTTAACACACAGAACTTTCTCAAACACTATGGGCTTGTTTAGGTACGTATGTGTAGTTTTGACAGGTCAACAGTTCTTATTAGGAACCAAACTGAAGTTGGTTCCAAATGAACATCCCATGTCTTTTCCTGTGCAATATAGGGCAAGCACATAAATGCAGAAGTGTTTGAGCAAGGTTCCAGGAAGTGCCTTGGATGAAGTTGTCCAGAATCTGTGAGAGTTGGATGGAGCACCAAAAGTAATAGTATGCATTCATGGTCTGTTCTGATGTACAGTGGTAAGTGCTACAGGCTGGCATGCTCTGTGTAGATGATGGATATGAGACCCAGAGGAATCAAACCAGAGTAATCTCTTTCTGCTCTTCATTTTAATCCTCAAACTGACATTCTCCAATTTTATTTAGGAGCATTTAAAATGATTGGAATAGAAGCTGTATTTCATAGGGTTAACACAGCAAAATGGAGCACTGTACCTTTAAGTACTTGATTCCTGCTAAACACTGACATAACTTCTCTGATTTTATTTCTGCAGCACTCAGAAAAGCACTTGAAACTCCAAGCACTTTGCAGTTTTTGTGCATGATTAAAGTTTAAAACAATGAGTGTTCTAAGATAAATATATATATATTTGTGTGTATAGATAGATAGGTACACAGGCAAAGACATTCCTGCACTCTTAACAAAAGCAGAATCGCTCATTTATAAAGTCACAAAACTGCTAATGGGTGCATTTTCTATAAACCGAACTAGCTTATAGTGAAATATATTTAAAAAAGAAAACCCAAAACCAAAACAACAGCCAAGGCCTATTAAATGAAAACATACATGAAGTGAACTTAGGTCATCAGTCTTTGAATTTTGTACATTTTGAACACTATCCAAAAATTAAAATCCACTGTTTGAAATATTATCTCAGTGGAGAAGAAGAAATGATCTCCACATTACAAACATATAGCCTCAAACATTCACATTCTGATGTAAATATATCACATACTGTATCATGTTGCTTATGGAAAATTACTTTTTTTTTTTCTTCTTCTGATTTTCTAACCCTTTGCTGAAGATTAGCATTTGGCAAAGTCAAGGCTCTAATTGTTCCTTTCCATTTTATTCTACAGGAAATAATTCAATAATGCTCTCTCTTATCTAAAATAAATTATTATACATTTCTGTACTCACCATGATCTGTATGTTCCCGTAATGAAATTCAATGCACCTTGAGGATCATGTGACTATATGTATGCATGTCATTGCTTAGTCTCTGAACTACACTATTTTTTTCCAGTGTGCTGCTGCACTTCATGATCTTTACATCTATAATGTGCTGCTTGGATGGGTTCTAAGTGTTTGTCTAAAAACATAATAACAACATAGAAATATATAACTCAAGGTCAGGCTAGCTTGAGTATACCTATAACAAGAGTAAATAACTCAGCATAAGAAAAAATCACTCCCACTAGAAATGAGCATGTTTGCTGCTGGATATATTGTGCTGGTAGAGCAATACTGCTGGTAGAACAATACCCCAGAAACACTCAGCACCTTCCAGGATGGGATCCTCAAGTATCAGAGGCCTAATTTCTACAATAGAACACAATATTATGTTGTTATTAGTTTCTAGCATGTTTTGAATATGAAATCAAAGCCTTACTTTAAGAGTTTCTTGTTATATATTCTGGTAAGTTGCAACAGGACTGTTCCTCTGTAGCACAAAAATTACTCTACTTCAAAAGCACTTTTCATTTCCCTTTTCAGCACTTTTCCCAGCAAGTATCTTTTTTATTGTGATTTCTTCATTGAGGAAATAAATATTGCCAGCTAAGCATGGCACAAGAGAAAAGATTCATAATGACTATCCTCATTAGTGTACTTCCATGGTATAGTGCATTTCCTTACACTTGTGGCCTGTCAAAAATATCTTTCTGATACTGTACATTTTGGGTGGCACAACCTCTGATTTATTAGTTGTGTATTGCCTTAGTGTTATTTGTGTTACTTTTACAATATTAAAATTTAGTATCAGTTTCTCAGAGCCCGTGATATTTCATCAGCAACTGGTAATTGTCACATTTCATACAGTTAGAAGAAGTGGAATAGAGGATGGTGTCCCATATAAGCAAATAGGAAATCTGGCAGCAAAACAAAAGAACACAAACAGGACATTAAAATTGCAAAGCCAGAATCTGTGTGAGCCAAGTTATATAGAATGGGAGTTGTGGTTTCAACTGGGGAGAAGCCAAAATGAAGTAAGTAGTACCTACTCCAGACTTTTATATTAATGAAAGTGGCAACTAAAATTGAAAGTTTTCATAAGTCTTCACTGTGCGTAAATAAAATCTGAAAGGTAATGTGCATTAAAGCTACATACCTTTGCCTTGGTATTTGGAGGTGATTCTGTTCTCAGGGATGGATGGATTTAAGCAATTCTTTCCTACAGGTGTTGCAGTCAAGAGGAATGTAATGTAGATGCCTAAGAAAAAAGTTTGTCCTTGTTCAAACACACACATCTCTGCTATAAACTTGATGAAAGGCTCAAGCAGGCCACAATTATGTTAGGGTGGCTACTGGATCTCTATCCCAAAGTAAATTCTATTGTTTACAACAGATTGTTTTTGCCCCAGATACTGTACTGTCTTCATGCTCTGTTTCCCTTTCATCCCTTCCTTCTTTCTTCACTGCCCATGTGCACCCAAATTTGCTCACTTCTTGGTAACACAAGAATTTATTTCAGCTTCTTGTACAGCTTCTTTTTCCAATATTTTCAACTGAATCGAAGTGAACAACTTAAGACACAGAAAACAACTTCTTTCAGCTCTGTTATGGATACATTTTTTTCTGGCTGCTTTCTGAGTAGAGCAGAAAAAAAAGCTTCTACATACAGAAGACACAGAATATCATGAGCAATTATAAAAAATAATGCGAAGTTATTGGTCAGTAATATACTATAGTAGAGAAGAGGACACATCGTAGAGTGAAGATGGCCTCTGCAGGAAGCTCCTAAAAATGAAGGTACTAACTCTCTTGCTGCTAAAAGAGAGTTAAAACTATTTGTGGATTTTGTGTGCAACTGCTTTAAAGACAGAAATCCTTTTTTCCTGGCTGTACCAGAAAAAATAGCTGATATATCTTAATGCCTTACATCTTAATGCTAAAGCTATAGATTCATTGTTTTCATGGATTTTCATAGCAAACAGATGCCTAGGCCCCAGTTTCTAGCAAACTGATTCTTTTTGAGATGGAAGTGATGGCTCACCAGGACTGTCTTGAAATCGAGGCTAGGTGGGGTCTCACGCTCACCAGAAACAAAGTTCAGCTGAAGGCAAATCTGAAGAACTCACGCAGCTTTATTACTTGTCAACAATAATTGCTTCCTAATAAAACTGATCAGCCATCAGCAATGATGAATTATTTCACAGGGTTTGGCAAAGACTGTTTTTACCTACTGTAGAAACAGACAAATGACATTGTTTCCTAGTGTTGCTGTGGATCTCTTTCATAGCATTACTGGGTTTTTTTAGTGCTTCTCTGGTCACTCTGACTTGTCAGAGCACCATCTAATGTGGACTGTGCAATTTGCACTGAAGTCAATTGGAAGTAAGGGCACTCAGCAGTTGCAAATCTGCTTCGTAGTTCTCACGACCTGTGAGTCAAACAACTGTCACTAGTAGGATTAAATTTGGCATAGAATAAAATATGGATACACTTATGGTGACATTTTTAAAGCTGCAGGAGGTGTCAAATGCTGGCTTCCGCAACAGTGAGTTGACTGTCTAGATCCCTTTTGTTGTTCAGTAGAAAGCTCCTGATTAATTCTTCTGCTCAGTATTTGTAATATGTACAGTTGTTTCTCAGTGTTTTCAAATTATTTTGAAATTTCAGAGGGGCATTGGCCCACAGAGAGAGCATACATAATTGCAAACTTTGTTATTTCAATAGGTCAGTGTCTTGTTGTTTGAAGAGAACAAAAAAGTACTTAAACCTGCTATTATTTTCTGTTTTGAGGGGGAGGAGTTGTCTAGCTCAAAGGAAAGGAAAACATTTATTTTTCAAATTTGGATGGAAAGTAGAATATATCATTGTACTGTGTACTTTTTTGCTCAAAGTTAATTATAATTTATAAATTACATCTGAGTCAGAAACCACAATTTCAGATATGGTTCCAGTCTACCCCCAGATTCTGGGAGGTGTTCAATTTTAGTTCTGTTTATTCTTTGAATGACTAATGATAATATTCCTATGAAACATATTTCATCAGTAAATCAAACATTTTTATATAAAGTCATCCTAATTTTATGGATGTGAAAATAAGAAAGAGGGATACAACAGGAGGTGTGAGGTCAATAAGAGACTCAGTGTCAGTTGTGGGACAACAACTCTGATCACCTGAGTATCAGAAGGAACCATGTATTGTTACTGATAAGTAAAGTTCCACAAGTTCAACTGTCTGGTTTGCATAAAACCCTCAAACTTTGAAGACTAATCTGAATAAGCATAATCTTTTGGTGTTAAAACACTGAAAAAAGCTGCCTGTCATCTGAGGGAAAGTGGAACATTGAGTTGTGAGGCAAAGCAGATGCACTGTAAAATTAATGTACTTACTCAGGTTTTCCTTGCTATGTATGCTGCATATTGAAATTTTGCTTATAAAAAATATAATTCCTAATGCAAGGGTTTTTTTCAGTTCTATTGGTGTGTTTCTAATGAGAATGTTCTGAATTTTGTCCAACAGCTCTCCAGTTTTCCCTCACCATTCAAAAGTTACTGTTGCAGTAAAGGTAAAAAACAATTTCTTTCCTTTAGAAAACACTTCTCCTGGGGCATCCAACAATATTATTCTATGTATTGCCCGTTTTTTTAAGAAATGCTGTTTTGTAAGTGAGCTTTCACAGCACTTTAACTGCCTTTGAGTTGTATAGTATATGTATAGTAATACAACATGGTAATGATTTCAAATCACCTACCATGTTAAACATTTTGGGGATTGTAATGACACTTTCTTTAACTAAAGAGGAGTTATTTTTGCCTGGATCCAGTAATTCCTAAATGAAAAGAGGCACAGATAATTTACCTTATGTGCCATACCTGCAAGAGCACAAACTTGTGCTAGTAGCAAGTTCATAGGACCAAGGCAATGCCTTTAATGATTATTCAATAACTCCATGCCAGACAGGTGTTTTTCATTCTAGTATGTCTACAATGGCTGTATGTCTAGAATGGCTAAACGGTTCAGGTAGAACTCTTGATGAGTGACGAAAATGAGACACAGGCCTCTACTTAGGATGCTAATATGTGCTACAAAGAACGATTTAAAAAAAAACCCAAAACCCCAAAAAAGCTTTTTTTAACAAGGACTTGTACAGCATCGAGTTTTTCAATAGGTTCAGTATCATAAATCACAGGAACTCCTTTATTTTCAGAAATACAAACCATATGCATGGGTAAAATTATGGCCATAAAGAGCTATTTTAGCATGAACCACAGGTTCATTTTAGAAACAAAACTGATGGTCATTTGCAAGATTTAAAGACAGAATGAGAACAAAAACAGGCTGAAAAATACTCCTACTCACTCCACATGCTTATTCTTTGTGTCAAAGAATTGTGTTTGTTGGCAATATTACGCATTTTCAAAATTGTGCCGCTAGACTCAGTTAATCTTGTAATTACTCACTTATGTCTGCTTGTTTCAATGAATTCATACTTCCAGAAGAATGTATCAAATTCAAACTGGCCAAGGAATGTGAAATTTCAAAGAGGTTTTACATTTTTATATAAAGGATGTGTTTGGTCCAGAACATGAATTTGTAGGCCATCCATGCAGTAGATATTTTGTGTGACTAAAGATAGATCTAATCTGTCTTATGCATATCGACATAATTAGTTCAAACACAGAGCATTTGAGAAGTGATTCTGCTCATAAAACTAATGGCAATGTGGGGACTTACGTCTTAAATGTATGATAGAAAAAAAGATAAAACCTGAAACAACAGTAATAGCAATTGTCTCCCAAATCTTCACTCTGTAAGAGTGCTCTGAGAAACAAGCTGATCAGTTTCTCAGCTATTGTCTGCAAAATAAATTTCTACTTTTGAAAATTCTTCCACAGGAAATCTGAGTGGTGTGTACCTGCTTTCTTAACATACAAGACTTTTTCAAGCCCTATGGCCTTGATTCATCTATCATGGGTAGTTTGACAGGTCAAGATTTCTTATTAGAAACAATGAGAAGCTGCCCCATTTTTTTTTTTTATGTGCAACTTAGGCCAGGTTGAAATGTAAGTGCAGCAAGAAGTACTCAGCTCCTATCCTTGAACAAGTTTCCAGGAAGTACCCTAGATGGAGTTGTCCCGGGTCTGTGAGAACTGGATGGGGCACCAAAAGCAATGATATGCATTCATGGTCTGTTCTAAGGTATGGTGGTAAGTAAGGCCGTAGGGAAGGCTGCAGTGCTACAGGCACTACAGTCTGGCAGCCTCTGTGTAGAGCATGGTATGAGAACCAGAGGAATCAAATCAGTGATATCTTTTTCTAGTATTCAGAACAGGAAAGGACAGAATCCAGTTCAAAGCCTCTTTTTTTTTTTAAGTTTCATGATTCTGCATGGTCAGTAGAAGAAAAAATTATAGAAACGCTGTTATCACTAACGTACACAAATGTGAACCTGAATATACCAAAGGAACACAATTACTGAAGAAAAAAGCACAGATTTCACAGTTATTTTTCATAGTAGTAGTATACTGCAATTATTTTTTGAGGTGTTTTTTTTCCCCAATAAAACTGCCTAAAATGGCCAGTGTATACTTTAATGGTAGTATAAATAATAAAATAAATTTGAAATGAAACATCCACCGATGTCAAAACATATCAATAGGCTTTCTAAAATAAGTTGCCAATGAAAATAATGCAGTATTTTCATTGGCATACTAACAGCTCCTTATATGTCATTATGAGTCTAATTTTCTTTGCTAAAATTTTGCATAATTAGAATACATATTGCAGTCTAAGATGAAACCAAGACTGTATTTTGTAGTTTAACTGCAGATGGATTTGAGTCAAAAGTTTGGATAAAGTTTCAACTTTTTTCAAAGCTTAGGGGTGTTTGGATCTGGTTTTGTGGTAGTTTTGTGCTTCAGTGCAGTCAATGGAGACATTCTTGTAGGGTTACACAGGAGTTGGATCAGGTTTTCAAAATGTAATATAAATGGATAACACCATAAATGTCTTTATTATGAGAGCATGAACTGTAGGATTTTGTAAGGAAAAATTTCTTAGCATTGATACTTAGCTTAAAGTGTAATATTTCCAGCTGAAGAGTTCTGTTTATAACTGTTACTATCAAGTCAAGTAGAAAATAGCAATCATCAAAGAAAGGGAAGGATTTGGACTTGCTCTGCTTGATAAACCAGTTGAGTGTAAAATAAAAATATGAAAAAAGAAAAAAAAAGTTAATTTGCATGGTCATTAGATGGATTTATTCTTTATAAATACATCAATCACTTAACTTCAGCCATAAAGGGGGTTGACTGTGCTCTGTGTTATGATCCTGTAACATTTCTCACTTCTTAGTGAAGCTTTTCTCTAGCCAGAGGGAAAAAATAATAGTAACATATCCAAATTCTGTCCAGAAAGAAGTGGTTTTGGCTTTTCTGTATCTAAGGAAACTGTCCAAATCAATTTCAATCGCATTTTATTCAACAGAAACTAAATAGCACACACGTCTCTGAACATAAATTCTGTTTAGCCACAATTAAAGCAGCAGTGAGACTAGAGCCCAATTATTAAGCTCTCTCACACAGGATTTCATAATAGAAAAAAGTAAAATAATTTGTGTGTATGTATGCAGTATAGGAATATTAACCAGCTGCACAAAACTAGGTAGCTTGTAATTTCATAAACTGGGTCGGATTTTTCAGCTGGAGCTTCAACAGACATACATAACAGCTGATGATCTCTGCTGTTGTTTTCCCACCTATTTTGTATGTCACAGACAGTTGCCCATCCTTTAATTTAACTGTAGTCTAGTGTTTACATAACAAACAATGCCAGCTATGTGTATATCACTTGCAAGTTTACTTCTGGGTGATTGTAGTAAAACATCTTGCAGTTCTGGGCATGCCACTAAGGAAGTATCATGTAGAATTGGTGCAAGTAGTTTTGAAAAGAAAATTATTTCCAGAGAGGATATGTTAATAACAGAAACTAAGGGTGTGTTGAAGGAAATATATAACTTCATGGGAATAGGTGAACTAATCTCTCTCTTATCGTCTAATGACTTACCTCACTGAACTGGTTAGATTCAGGGAGGATGACTGTTAAGTTCTCATTTGATCGAATATTAATGCTACCTGGAAAAAACAATGAAACGTGCTGAGATGCACCTATCAGGTTACAAATACATGCAGTTTCATATTTATACTCAACTCAAATATTCTGCATTTTTTTTCTTTTGCAAACTACTCTAGGAATTTTCTGTTTCTTCCTTTTAAAGTCTCTTTACATTTTGGAAACTTCAGAGAGAATGGTTCTGTAAATGTCTTCTATCTAGGGTTCATGAAATTGGTTCAGTCTATAAGAGTGGTGTGCCAAGGCAATGAAGTGCTAAATTCAGCTAGTACACACATGCTGGGTAAAAGCTAGGCTGTGCTGTGGTCATCATGCAATACTAAAGCCTAATAAAAACTATCCATTGACCTTTCCATGGAGGGGGAGAAAAGATGTATACACTCTGTGACCTCAAAGGTAGCCCACAAAGCTACCAGGTAGAACAAAATAAGCATGTTTATACTACCATAAATTTTAAAATATCTCATTATTTCAAGAAGTCAGAAACTGAAGCACTTGGAGACTGTCAGTCTCTCACATATTCAAAGACTGGGTATAGCAGGGGTACTACGATGTCAAAACACTGTCAAGTGTTTTATGGAGCCGAGTTTTTATGGACCACTTACAGTGAATTGACACTTCATCTAAGATCTTTCAGCTCTGACTTTCTTGATGAGAAGACTGTTAAGAAGTTTGAAGTTGTGGTTTTGTAACAAGACTGTTATCCTTTGGGAAGATCTCAAAAATCACTAGCTTATTTAATGAATGATACTGAGGGGATAACTATCTAATTTTAATTGTTCTTTCCACTGAACCAGTTTTAAATCCAAAGCTCAGGGGACAAAGAAAACCTTCCAAGTCAGAAAGCAGCAAGACTGGAGTGGCACCATAAGGGTGAACTGGGAGCTGAGGGGGACAACACACTACCACAAGGTTCCCAACCATCAGTCAGTGACAGGGTTGTGTTTCCACAGCCAAGACAGCCTGAGGATGACAGGATAGAGGGGGGTACACAGGAGTCTCTGAGGGTCTAGGTCCCATGGTTTACCTTAAGATGAACATCACCAGAGCTCCTATGCATAGGAATGAACATGGTTGAGGTGGGTTGGGGCCAAGTAGGCATCTGGACATCCTGGACAAACTCAGAGATCGCAAAACTATGGGCACTGTGGAATGGACAGTGCACTCGTCCCAGGAGGATGATGACAAGGAGTATTGTGTGGCAGGGTGCTGGTGCAGATGCCTCCTGACTGCACTGCCTTTGCAGTGGTCAGGGCATGGAGACTGCTTAAGCCAGTGGCCTTTGTCACTACAGCAAAAGCATGATCCTTCCCTACACCTGCATCCTCACTCTTGGGATACAGGGTGAGGCGTGGTGCCTACCTCCATGGACTTCTTCTCTGTGGGTGGTAAGTAGAGGAAAGTGTGGCTGAGCTCCCCTAAGGTCTCTGGTGCTCTCTCTTGTGTGCTGTCTGGCACCTCTCCAAAGTGACAGCCAGGTTCAAGACCCCAGGTTCTGTGTGGCTGTTCCTTGGCCATCTTGTCAGTAAGGGCCTCAGTCAGCACTGAAGCTGCATAGTATAGTATATATACTGAAGCTGCAAAGTATAGCGGGCTGCAAGGACTTCCTCCCAGCCAGTTCCCACAGCCATCTCCATGAATCCGATGGTGCCATCCGTGGCAGACTGGCTGCTCTGCAGGAGCTCCAGCAAGGGAGCCTCAGCCATGCCCTGGGATTGCTGTTTCTAAAATGCTGCTCCAGAGCAGTGAACTGGGAACACGGGGCCTAGGGCAGGGAGCATTGCCCTCTACCTGGGGGACACCCACTAGACCATCCTGAAGGGCCACATAATTACTGCTGAGGATGGGCTAATGACTGTTGTGTGGGTCAGACATTACGTAACATTGAAAGTTAGACTCACCTGACAAAACCCTATACCCTTCCTCTGATCATTATCAAAGTGTTTGGGCAACTGGGGGGCAGGAGTTGCCCTGAGTGCAGTGGGTTAGGGAAGCCTGCAGGGCCATGACCTGCTGTTGTGTCCTGGCCCCATTTTGGGCAAAGCCCCTGGCAGATGAGCTCTGTAAGACACAGCTGTGGGTGCAGTCCCTGGCGTGGTTGTGGGGCCAGGACCCATGGTACGTGGCTGAGGGGGCAGCCCTTGACACAGCCATGGGGCCTGTCCCCCACCCGCAGCTCAGGTCCCATCAGGGTTTGGCCCAGGACCATCAGCAGGCAGTGGGTAGGGCCCTGGCCAGGCCCTGGCAGCTCCAGGCTCAGGGTGGCAGTCATATTGACTTTCAGAAATCATAAGACATTCACTTAAATGAATGAAATTCAGCAGACATTGAGGACAGGACACACACAAATTCCTGTTTATTTGTGTGGATGGATTGTTCCAGCAAGGTTTCCATGTTTCCATATTGTCCTCAAGCGATGAGATTTTTTTGTTGCTTGGATATTACTACAGTATGTGTAGCGGTTGTGGAATAACTTTTTTCTTACATTAGAAAAACAAAACGTCCCAAAAGTCACTGAAGTGTTATTAGATTGATCCAAGACTGTGTTGCCAGATTTCAGTCAATAAAAATATAAGTGAAATACAGAGAACAGAGCTACTATTCATATTTATGTAATGAATATCCAACTGTTAATAGATAGAAGTTCAGGTGCAATGAAAAGTGAGATATTACCAATAAAATGCTTGCTGCCTATGAGGAATTACATCCCCAGCAAACTCCACCTTTGCTGTTGGAAGTAAACTCCTGTTTATTTGCACAGAGGGATTATCCTAGCCCACAGCTCTCTCAGTGTCTCTAGTCACACTAACTTCTTAGGGACACAGTCTACCTGAAAGCAGCTAAGCTGGTCTCCCAGTGCAGGAGGTTGCCATTTAAGAAAGTGGCATCATCTGGGAGACAACTCACTGAAAAAACATGTTGTCTCCTAATCCTTTGTTAGCACCATTGTGAGGCCTCAAACACAGAGCAGTTTCTGGCCTCTGCAACAGGCAAATTCTGTGGCTTCTTTCATAAAACTGCATCAGATCATTGATATTCCATTTGCAAACCCATGCTCAAATATCATTTATGTCTGAAAGATTTCTATCTTTTAATTAGGTTTTTAAAGGTGTTTCTATCACACCAGCCATATATGTCTCTGCATTAATGCCTTAGGCTGGCTGAAGAAGCTGAAGGAAAAAATGGCAACAACTTTTACTACAGCTCTGTTACCTTCACCCTCAACCTTGGCACCTCAGTATCCTGTCTGCATTATGTTAAAAGCAAGTCATTGACTTGAATATAAAACCCTTAGATTTATGTGTTCTGCAATTTCTTAAATTTCATACACTGGCCCACTTAAAAACTTGAAAGAAATAGGTTTTATATAGCAACTGTCAACATAAGGGGATGGTTCTCTGATTTATATCTAGAAATAAAGTCTAAAGTTTCAGGGTTGCCAAACCGCCCACTTGAAAAACACAGTAACTACAGGAGGGAAAGAAATGGAAGAAGTCCTTGTGTTTACAGTCATTCCCTAATAGAACAAATCTGTGCTGTTTACTGTTAACCCCTTCCACAGGCTACCTCATGTATAGAAAAGGAGTAATATTTGTTCCTAAAGACATTTTGACTGTGAATTACTCACTCAGAGTCAAGATGTAGCTTTATTGAAGAAAAACATTGTAAAAGTAAAATTAAATCTTTGGAGATGCCAGTTGTTAAATATCTTGCTTCTTCTGTGGTAACTTCTGTAACTGTGTAGCAGTCCTTACATCTTGATGGGACGGTGAAGCTATTGCTTTAATAACTCATAAAAAATATGAACTTCATCCAAATTGAAATTATGGCTAAAAGCTAAATTACATGGTGAAGTTATATAGCCTGGAGCCAGCTCCATCTGCGAGGGCTGGGATGGGTGAAGACTTACCTTCTACTCACTTTCCCACCAGAGGTAGGAGACACAGAATTCTTGACAAGGAGCTCTTAGATACTAAGAAAACAGTCTACTAGGGAAACACTGCTCTAGATGCCTGAATGACAGATGATTCCAGGGAAAAGCTTTAATAGGAAAAAGGTCTCCACAACAGAGCAGCAGCAAAGGTATAGAGCTACAGTAGCAATAGCTGCAATAAAGCTGGCAAATGAAAAGTAATTTCCAGCCAAAACACAAAAAACTTGTTCCAAAACCACAACTGCAATAGAAAAAAGTCATAGATGGTAAACTGGAAGAGGACTTCTTCATTACACCAGAGTGGTCTTGTGGAAAAGAATCAAGAAAATTCCTATTAATTTCAGGATTGCCTAAGTTTTTTCATTAACCTAGCCTATGGTGCCCTTCATGAAGACACTCCACAGCTCTTTACTGCCCAAAATGGTAAACTAGTAGCTTACAGCTACTTCAGAAATAAAAATACCTATCTTGCTGAGCCAGCATCACCCTAGGTCAGCCTCATTAGTATATTATCTGTCTCCCTCCCATTCCATGCGGCTGCAGCTCTGTAGAGAGAGCAGAGCTGTGTACTCCCCAGTGGAAGCTGTTCTGTTTCTTTCTGTCTGCTTTGTATTTCCTGCATTTCGCTCACTTACTAAAATTCTGCAAGGACTTTCTCTGTCTCTAGCTACCCACACTTCTTTTTCTCATTGTCAGACTCCATAAAACTTTGAAGACGCGGTTAAGGTTGCAAATCTCCCAGTCTTTGATAACAAATGCAGTGTTCTTCTTTTGAAACAAGTTCTGCCCTGAAGCAAACACTGGTTTCCCACATGTTTGCCCAACACAGAACAACAGCTTTTGGCACTTTTCCCCCGACTCTACCTACCTTTTCCATGCACTCAACAAATGATGCCCTGATTTAAATGGTATGTTTATTTACCTATGGAAACTGAGTTCTACTCTGGGAAATGGGAACTGGATACAAGCAGAGCTTCACAGCACATCACAAATATTTTCATTTGTTGAAAAATAGTGAAATTCAGGGCAGGAGAGGACAAAAAAATGAAGCTATGCAAAGATGTGTCCTCCAGGAGACACAGAGATGGCAAGTTCTCTGAGGTACATCATGGAAAGTAAAGGATGATATACAGAACCGCCAGAAACTCATGGAGAGAGGCTTCTGCTTCTGTCATTTTTGTATTTTCAGAGTTTTATAAGTAGCACCTAGATGACTGTTCCCCAAAATACATACTGTGACTCCACTGTTAGGCAAGTAGGATAGGTAATGCACTCAGACAGGCAAAAGACAGTAATAAAATCAGCAGTAGTTGTGAATTTTGCTATTTTGACTATTTGGTTGTCTGGCATAGCTAATATATATAATTTTTCATGTCCACTTCCTTCTACTTTAAAAAAGACTAAGTTAGAAATCGAAATGAATCTTTACAGGGTTAAGGTAAGCATGGCCTGTGTATCAGTTTAAGATATTTGAGCAGAGTCCTTTGATGCACAGAGACTGATATGCAGTTGTTTCACATTTTCTGCACACAGACTCTGCAGTCAAAAACATTGTGAATGCTGCAGGTATAGCAATAATCCTTTTAAGAAAGCTTGTAAAATCCAGCCAGGGATGTCCTTGAGGTACCAGATTAACCCTAGCCTAGCTCCTACCAGATCAGTAACAGTTAGGTGGACCATAGAGGTTTCAGTTCCTGTTCTTGTGCTAAGACAGTAAGTGACCTCCAGATGCTAACTCCTTTACAATTAGACAAATCTAGTATTGACTCTTAGCTTCACATCAAAAATCCCCTTTTATATCTCCATCTGGTCTTAAACTAAACCATGAATCTATAGCTAACAAATCCACTCCTGTTTCTGACCTCTCTGTTAAATGCAGGCTAGAACCTTCTGCCTGATCCAGTTCCTGCTGTGGCTTATCAGCCTATTCTAAGCTTGGTGCTCCAGCCTGAATCCAACTCTCAGTCCAGGTCACTGGTGGAAACTTTAGCCTCAGCTGAAACTTCATTTTGGGCTCAAATCATCACTTTTGGCTGGAGATCTCTTCCAGCATTAGTCCTTAATCTGCGAGCTGTAGACTAAACTATAGACTTTGTTGTTGTTGTTTTTTAAAACTACAGATCTGTTCTTATGTACCCATCTGGTTCTATCCCTCATCCACAGCACAATTTAAAGAAGTTCTAGTGTATGGTGCCTAAAAAGTCTGGCAGATATAACCTTGTCTTGGAGATACAATTTTAAAATGTTCTCAGCTACGGGAAGTAGTCTGTAGGAAACTAGTTCTGGAATAAGGAGCAGACTGGAATATCTACTTTGTTTTCCACCAGTTTCTGACTGAATTTACATAGACTGTTACATTGAACTAACTATTCAATTGTTGATGAATGACACATCCTTCTTATTGTGAAATAATAGTTTGTATGCTTCACGTTTGGTCTCATTTAATAGTCAGCCCAACTCTTGAAAGTATAGAGGTTATTATAATAACTCTACAGTAGTGCGGCTGATATACTGTCTGCTTTTTTATGTTCAGGTCCAAATCTGCAATTTCCCCAAAGAGATCTGACCTCTTTATAAAAGTGTATTGAGATGCACTTACAGATATTTAGGATTCCTGTTTATTCCTTTTTTTCATTGTTGCAGTGATTAAGTTGGTGTTAGAGCAGATAAGTGGAAATCAAATCACCTTGCACCAGCAGGGGTGTAAGGTAACGCACAGTGTTTCTTGAAACCGGAATTTTAGGCGAACTTGTCTGAACACTTATTTTCCATGCACTCTTGCACTCAGAGTTTCACAGTTATCTAATTATTCAAACACAGCAGTAAAATTAGTTTCACATTTTGCTTTTTTATAGTCTTAGCAATTACTACTTGCAAGCCACCACTGGAGAATAATTTCAGCAGCTAAAGCTACCAGTGTTAATTATTCTGTTACTAGGTTCCTATGTTTTCTACTCCCTATTTGGTCAACATTTATGAAGTTCAAGGAATTTTGCAGGTTTCTATGAGAAATAGCATATAAATACTGTGGTCTAAAATACCTTTTCATTGCAACCCATTGTAAAGTAGAGAAAAGGTGATTAAAGATGATTTCACAACTCTTTGCATGGGAAGTTTTACAAGTATGACCTAACAGTGTGACTCTTACCTTCAATAGAGTGTAACCTGTTATTCCTTGCACTTCCAGGAGCTGCTATTGTTGTGGAATCATACACAAAACCTAAAAGCTGTAGGACATTTTCCAAAGTACAAGCTGTACTCCTTACTCTGTGTGCATGTGTGTGTGTGCACATATGCATGTGTATGGATATAGATATGTAGATACAGATATGCAGATACAGATATGTAGGTATGTATATCTCTATAGCCTCAAAAGTTTGCGTGATTCTTTCTTGGCAACTCACTTTTAGGTTGCATGTGTTGTCTTGGATGAAGTCCTGGGGGAACCAAGCCCATGGAGAAAAATAGCAGCCTTTGACTCTGGACACCAAGTACTTGCAGGATCACATTTTCTAAGAAGGTCAGCTCTTCTACTCAGCTGAAGAGTCTGCAAATATTTTACTCCACTATAAACCCTTAGAAGTATGGTGATGACTATTCTAACACAAAGAGTGATTTAGCAGGGCTTGGAAACCATTATCTGCAAAGTTTTTCAAAATTATTACAGGGCTTACAAGACTTAGTGATGTCTATAATGCTTAATAAAATATCACATTTAAATAAAGCTGTTAGAACATGGCCTTAAGAAAGCATCAGTACTTCCAGTTTATGGTTACAGTTTATACTAATACAATAGAACATGCTTTTCCTATTAATTTGATGAAGAATTGCTCGGCATAGTGTTTAAGTATGTGCATATTGGAGTTCTGTCAGTTATTTCAACAGGAGGAAATCTTGCCTTGTTGGTAGTTGGTAATTTTTCCATGTTAATACATGTATATTTTCAGTCTTATAAAATGACACAATTTTAATAACTCAGTCAGCAATATCTTTGAAATACGATCATTAGAAAAGAGTAAACCAACTCCCTTGCCTCTTTCCCAGCAACTAAATTTATCTGCTGATTCCCTCACCATTTCCTAGACCGCACATCCCAGTAGAAGTGGTTTCAAAATTGTCCACTATTTGTGATTCAGACATGCAGCTGGGCTGCTTAGGAGGTGGACATGATTTGAATTCCCACATCTCCATTTGCCAGGTAAATGACCAGCCCTTTCAATTGCTTCTCATTAGGTGTACTTGAGTTACCCTTCCCTCTTATTTCAAGAATAAACACGATCCCATGTTTGTAGTTTCATTGACACAGGTGCATTCTTATGGAAAAGTTTCGAGTTTTCTTGAATTGGCTCTTTCTATTAAAAATTGAGTTGTGAAAAATTATTCTTGCCTCAGCAACATTTGCATTTGAAGGAATGGTAATTTCTATTTTCACATTCTAACATAACTAGACTCAAGTGTTAATGCTAGTAGCACTTAATTATAGCCAGAATATCTCTGCCTAAATTCTACTTACTGTAGCATTATTGGTTTTGATTTACTATGCCCTAAATTACGTTACCAGGAGTTTTACATTAGAAACTTGCATAGAGAAAGGTCATAATACAATTTTGATCTCCACATACAGCAAATAGCTTCTATTTTTAAAAGAAGCAATAACTGATGATTCAACGGGAAACCTCACAGTAGCTGTGTAGATAAGGCAATGAAGGGCCCAAGGGAAAAGGGAAAATCAAGCCAAGCCAGTTTAAGTCCTGAATGCCAAATTGCCAGTGAAGTTTCTGCAGCATCTTAGGGTAGAAGGGACTTTGAAAACTGCTGATCATCAGGAATACTTTACCAGATGACAGAGGTGTAGTTGGTCATATGCTAAATTGATTAAGATCTGTTCCTGAAGCAAAACTACATTGAAGGAAAGATGCCCAGAGTTCCTGGAGCACTGATTCAGGCTCAAAGTAGACAGCAGACTGCATTGTCCTGGTTTTTAATGCCTTGCCTGATTGTATGCCACCTAAATGGAATGCCACAGTGTCATACTTGGTTCTCTGTATGGCCACTGTTTTGTCCTCACAGATCCAATGTCATGTGTTGCTTAATCCTGATCAGGACTTCTTTGTTGCCACATCAGGTAGTACGTATGCCAAAGAACTCACGTTCTGCTTTGTTAGGTCATATTAATTTCTAAAATTGTCTTTTTTGTTGATTAAGCAAAATTGCTTACTCTACAAAACTGTTGAAATATTTATTTGCTACGTAGCTGCCAGTCATCTGCTATTGCTGCTTACCAACAAATTAAAACCTGGTTGTATGTTTGGGATGTCTCTTCATCTCAGGAATGTTGGAGACTATCTCTTTACAAGACAGACTATACAGCTTCAGAGGAATTTCCATCCAGTTGTGTTATACACACTTTTATGGGCAATCTTTCTATTTCACTTAGCTTTTAGAAACATCAAAAAACAAACATAAAATAAAATTGTTACCTTCTCAAACTGAAAAAAGAATTTTATTAAAATGATAAGGCAATATGATGAGTCTCTTTCACTTACTGTTTTGTTCCCTGCTGCTTTTTAGCAATACACACTTCCTTACATTCTTCTATCTTCACCTCTTTTTGTCTGTCATGACAGTATTTTTAATCAGATTTGCTATTTAGGACACTTGTGGCCATATTCTAAAACTGTAAAATCATGTTTAAAACGTCAAGGACTTTCTTAAAGGGATTAATTTCCATCAGAAAGGCACTGGGTTGAGTATTATTGCTAACAGAATCACATGAGCATAGTATTTTCTCCCAGGCCTCCGTGGGGTGCTAGGTATTAAATTCATCTGTGAGAAAAAGGGATCAATATAAGAGTAGGAGCTTGTCCTTACTGGGTTACCTAGCAGTATGAGTGTTGATATTTTATGGTGGAGTGAAGTGAAAACACTTTATCGTGTCTAATGGGACACAGTGCAGAAAGCAAATGTGTAAAGTAGGAATGCTTGTTCATAAGCAGACCAGTGGCCAGCCAGCTAGGCTGGATGTGGGGAAAGAAGAGAACTGGAACTGTCTACTTGCTGTGGAAACACAATACCCATCCCATCTCTTCCCACTTTCCAACATCTTCTCCATCAGGAGGGAGAAATCTGTGAGTTGCCCTGGCTCTGGGGAAGAAAACTGATAGTCTCTCATTTTTTGGTGGGGTGGTGAACCCAAACCTGTATGTAACTCTTCCCTCTCTGCTGTACTGGGAAATAGAGAAAGCACATACCTTTGGCTAGGACACCATTAGGATTGATTCAGACCCCAGGGAGAGGTGGTGAAACTTTGGACCAGAGGTTGGAAGATGATTGATGGTACCTAGCATTTAGACAGGGTAAAGGACATCCTGAATTCTCCTTTCTTCAGGTCCTAATTACACTCCTTACCTAATTGGAAGAACAAGATTCAATCTGGCAGCTGGAGGAGAGAGGTGGGGACAGTTTATCAAGAAGGTCTGGCTTATCAAAGAAAACCCACGATTCAGTTAAAAGGAAAGGCAGAGAGAGAGGAAAACAAAGTGGGAAATTTGCTGTGATGGTTGGAAGGTCATAGAGCAGACGACAGGAAGAGAGGAGAGGCTTTGTTAGAAACAACTGAAGACAGCAGAAAAAGTGCTAGGAGAGATGTATTTTGTGTGAGGGATCAGCCAGGATTAGAAAAAGTCAAGGGCTAAGGGAGCAACAGAGTCAGATTTGTGAGAAGGAGGAAGAGGAACAGGATTAAAAGAGAGGACTTTGAAAGAGGGAAATTTGGGATGGTGGTAGGAAATGGGAGTGGGGAAAAATATTAGAAATGAGACGTGAAAAGAGGAAGGAAGAAAACCCCGTTCTTTACTGTGGCTTTCATTTCTCAGTAATTATAGTGGGATGGTACTAATTTGGAGTGCTTTCTATTTAGAATGGAGTATGTCAATGAAGGATAAATTAAAAAACTGATATCTGAAAATCTTGCAAGTGGCGAGTTAGAAAGTTAAATACATCTTGTGCAACCTCCACAGGGTTTCACTTGCAATACCACACCAATTACGCAGATCTTTCTATTCATAAAACACACTTGTGTAAGCATTAACATTCACAAATGACCTATTCTTGGAAGATGACAAAGAATTCATTGTACAAGGCTCTATAAAACAATTATAACAGGTGAGAAACTTCTGCATTCCTTTTTCATTATGTCTTAGGCACTTCTGGGAACAAGAAAGGTACTGAGTTGCTTACATACCTAACCAGTGCCATGCAATTTTGAGCCTGACAAGCTAGTTAGACCTCAGCTAAGCTGAGGGAGAATAAAGTCCTCATTGTTAAGCCAGAAGGAAGAACTTGCAGCTGCTATATGTGTAGGTAAATACATGGAAAATGGAGATGATGATATGAACCATGAAAACTGCTAGTTTATGCATCCTACTATTTTTTGGTCACATCAAACTGCACTGGGTGTGAAGAAGTGCAGATTTCAATTTAGGTAATGTATATGCAGTTGGAGTAGAGCAGGGTACCATGACTATGACAATCCATCTCCTGCAGATTAATGTCTAGTACAAGCAGGTATGTCATAAACTATAGCTTAATATGGAGAACCTCTCAGTTTTCCCTTCATTTTCACTAATGCACTGTGTGTGCTTGTGAGACATTCACAGTAGATGTAGGGCTATTCCTTTTAAATGTTGCCTCTGACACAGATAATGTCAAAGTGTCCGAATGCAGGCTATGCTCTTTTTAAAAAGAGCATCTCTAATGTAATGCAAATGCACATTGTGGGGAAATTCCAGCTGAGAAAATGAGGCCTTACATTTCTAAAACCATATACATGTCAATAGCCCATTATTCTCCAGTTTTAAATGTAATTGCAGCCCAGCTTGGAATGAATTCCTGAAATAATAAAATATACTGAGTAGCAGTTACTGCATCTTCCAGTTATTTTATGCTCCCCTTTGCACTGCAAAAAGAAAGAAAAAAAAAAAAAGAAAAAGAAAAAATAAAAATGAAGTGAAGTGGAAAAGGTAGAGGGGAGAATGGAGTGAGGAAGGAAGGCAGAAGATAAAAGTGAAAGTCATACCCTTTCCTTTAATGTGTTATTGGAACACTCTGTGCGAAAATATGCTGGGCTCCTAAAAGGCATTATGACATCAACACATCTGAAGCTTTTGTATAAATGTATCTTAGTACAATTTTGTATGACAAATTATTTCCAGGCAATTAAGAATATTTATAATTGTTTTCTTTGGTTAGAACTTTCTTCTATTTCCAAATTTCTTTTAAGCTAATGTTTCCTATAAAGCCTGAACAGCCATCATTTTGAAAGAATTCTGTCTTAGTCATGTGAACTGCAGCTTGCAACCATCTTTTTCTGATAAATTTAACATGTGCATAGTACAGCCTTTATCTCCAGTATTGGTGTATTTTAAGGTATCATTATTTCATTGTGGAATTCCCCCCCCTGCTCCCTCAGTCTTTCTTGGAAGAATTCCAAGAAACAGTTTCTGTGATTAAAAACAATATAGATGAATATTTTGGTGGTGCTGAGCTGCAGTATTTCTTTCCTTTCCTTGCTCTCTGTACTTCCCTCCCATCTTTCTCCTCTTAGCATGAAACCCTATACTTCTCGGTAAATGAAACATAAATGGTTCAATTGCCCAGTCATATTTCTAGGGTAGAGAACATACACATGGAGTTTCTGAAAAAGCCCTGTATGCTGGCAGCTGCTTAAGAAGCTAAAGAATTATTATGAAGTGAATCCATGATAAATAGTCTGAATATTAAATTTGAGGTACAAATGTGTGTGTGCTGTAAATGTCTTTTGAAGACTCAGAAATATGAATTTAGTTTGTCAGTGGAGGTGGTTTTATGGAAATGGGCAATTGCAGTAAGAACCAACTTTCCTTTTCAGTTTCACATAAAGCAAGAGGTAGCTGCTGACACCATTGAGCATGCTTTATTTCCCTTTTGGTCTTTTTTCTCCTTCACTTAAGGGAATCTGGGGTCTTTCTGTCTGACTTCTGGAGGTGCTGTTAATTATTTAAACCTTTCATCTTACTCTAATTTATGTCATAGGGTAAGCATAAATTTCACTTTTTATCTGTTTCTCATCAAGCTGCTTTTCTGTCATTGTTTGTAAGCCCGAGGATAGACAAAACTGTAAAATTAACCTTGCTTCAGTCTTTGAAAGAAAAAAATATAGATAAAACCAGTCCCCTCAGAACTTAGTGCCTCTGGTAGCTGATTAGTCCCTGCAGTAGGGAAAATTAAATTTTGTGGTTGAGACTCAGCATGCTTGGATGGTTTAATAATGCTGTGGCCATCATCCAATGGCTGACAACCAAGAACTGAGGTACGTTCTGTTCTTTCCTCCCTCATGCAACACCTGAAAATCCCGGGGCGAATCAAACAGCAAATTAAAGCTCAAAAAAACCCCTCACCTGCAAAGCATGTATAAGGAACTCATTTTAATGCTTTCAAGCTGAAGTCATTGGGACAGGAGCCCAAAAAAGAGTGACAAAGGTATCTTGGTAAGTTCTTAAAGCATCTTTTTCAATTTGTTGTAGCTCCAACTGTGCTTGGTCTTTTAATGTATTTCTGTTTCCAGTGCAGGTATCAGTCAGTCAAAGCCAAGTAGCTACTAAAAGCAATCAAGTCATATGAAGCCATTCAAAAAGCCAAATCAATGATTATGAGTGAAGGTACAAATGAAGGCTCTGGCTTCTCAAAAGCAGTTGTGTGAGCAATTTCCTGCTGACAGCTAAGCCCAGTCTAGCGCTGAATGTGCACTCTGTGCTGCATCTTGATTTTTAACCTGCCAGGGCGGTGGTTTGCACAACGCATACATTGCCTGTGCATCAGGTGTATTCCCAAGGACGACTCTCTGGTGGCCACAACTGCCAAGGGAAAAATGGTTTTGTTACCTGGTGAATGGAGAGTCAGCTGTAATGACATTGGCTCTGTTATTCTGAAGATAAAAAGCAAGAAGAGTTCAGTGAAGTGTGAAGCTGGATTTGGATTATACTATGTAGAGAAAATTCTCAAAACAAAAATAATATGAAACTGCATTTTTGTGGCCTCTATAAGGTTTTTGATACATTGTTTTTAATAAAGAACACAGGAAATTTGGATGGAAGGAAAACAGCCATTTTATACTTCAGTGCTGAGTACGTGGTGGATATTTTTCTTCCTAAGGCAAATACCTTTAGATTCACAGTTTTGGCAAGTTCTGGTTGGAATTTTGCCACTTTTCCCTTTTAATGCCACATTTGTTGGGGAGAAAGGTGATGTTTTCTTTTGGATCAGGTATATTCTCAGAATAATCTTGAAGAAACAGCTGTCAGCTTTTTTCTGTTCTGGTTTAAATTGAGGTTTCAGTCACAAAGACAGCAGTTTCTTTTTTTATCATTCACTGCAGTATAGTATCAGAAAGCTGCACTACAAGTGTTGACTTAAGAACTAAGTCACAGTTTCTTGTCAGTGTTTTGCTTGAAGCAGGATGGGGTGGAGGATAGAAATGAGGCCATGTACTTTAGCAGTAGTTCTTTCAGTCAGATCTCCAATTATAGCCTTTGAAATTGTTTCCCTGCATTTAAATTCTGTTTGTTGGGAGTGCTTGGGAAAAAAACCCAAACAACCAACCCAATCACACTTCTGCTTTTTGATCTGCCTGTGCCATCACTTCTAACAGTTTTCCAGCCAGTGGTTGGCTTCAGAAAATCTGAGAAAGAGAGTATCAAGGATGTTACATCTTCATTGACTTCTCTGAAAACAGGCAACTGGATGGGAAAGACAGAGTTAAAATCTTATATCTGAAGGATAAGCAATTGCAATTCAGTCCCATTTCTGTACTGAGAGGCTGCCCCGTCAATGTGTTTGACTGACCAAGTGAAGTCAGAGACTATCTTGAATCTGCTACGGCATGTGTTATGTTTGGCTAACCTGGAAACATGAAGAACAGAGCTGAAAAGCACGTATACAGAACATCAAAATAAGCTGAGGGCACTGAGAGATTTTTATTTGTGAAGAAAGTGAGCTGGGTAAAGATGTTCTTTGAAGGCTTTTCTACACTGTAAAATCAGACAGCCCTGCATTAGGAAGTACCTGAAACCTGAACTCAGATTTTACCTTCCAAAGACCTTCTGCTTCAGATCTTTAGCAATCTGAATACACAGGCTGGAGTTCAGCAGGTCCCCGGGTCTAAAATGTTTAAACCCCCAGTGTGGAGATGATGACATTTGTAGTTAAATACTATTTATTATTTACCTAGATAGGTATTTATCTCATCCCTTCCTTATGGCCAGTCCTTTGCTCCAGCAAATACCCTTGCAGTTGCTGTTTCAGGTAGGGTTATAATGCCATCCTCATTTTACAGGTAGTACCTCAAGAATGGCACAGTACAGGTGATGTTCTCAAGATTGTACAAGATACACATTCTGCCCTGAATGCAAGTCAACAACTTTATCTGATATGCCAGCTTTTTTGGGCCAACCAGACTATCTTTTGTGCTGACTTTTGCACCTCAGGAGTCTGGTTGAGTGATTAGAAGCAACGGACTCCCACAGGAAAGCAGAAGACATCAGCTCCCAGGGAAGTCACTGTGTAAAACAGTGTTTTCTCCCGATGTACATCTGGAACAAAGTACACAATTTGAAAACGACACAATGGTTTTTTTTTCCCTTTTCTCATGTTAAAGTGGTGGGGGGTTTTAGTTTAATCCCTTTGTTGCTTTCACTGTTAGTTTCTATAAGTGAGCATTAAAATTTCAATATTCTGTTCTGACACGTTTTGCCCAGTGTAGACAATGTTCTTGTATTTTCACCCAGTCTTCTTTTCCTTGTTTAGTTTTTACCCTAATGGTAGTCCTGATTTCTCTGCCACTCAGAATGGTTGATATTGTACATACTCTCAAGGGCATTTGCTAGTGCAGTCATTCCTTGAACTCTCAGACCTATTGGTAATGCTGTTTTCACAAGGGTGATTTGCATTCAGCCTAGAATGAAGTCCAGTACGTGCCCGCAACATAAAATGTGCTTGTTTTGAATGAAGTATATGCAGAGCCTCTTAAGAATTCACCCAACATAATTAGACACACACTGGTTCATCTAAATGTTATCCAAGGGCTAAATATCTGAAGCTTTAATTGAAAAAGCTAATTAACTTTAAATACAGCTAAAGTTGTTGAAAAAATCTCAGTGGAAATAGTAGATTCTCCATGAAGACCAAAAATAAAAGCATTTGAGTCTGAAGCTATTAATCATGAAGTTGACTTGCATATTTGTGCTACTTTTGAAGTAAGTCTGAAAGCTTAATTAAAAAAAAAAAAGGAAACTTGTGCATGCATGCTAACTAAATTTTGCTATTTTGTTGTATGTTCAGTGGATCCCAAGTACTTAAAGGAGCCCAAAATAAAAAGAACTGCTTGATGTAGGAGCTGGCTAGACAGGTCTACTTGTTTCAGTCAGCTTGAAACAAATTGATGATTATGTGTGATACTTGTCCACAATGTACTGAACCAATAACCCTTCTATTGAACATCACATTAGCAAATAAGCTACCATCAGAAGGGCATTCAAAATGTGTATATATGAAATCTGTTATCACAGCCAGTGGAATTTAATATGCAAAGGTAAGGAATCCTTAATAAAATGAGTAGTCTAGTGTACAATGATGCAATGAGAGAAAGCTTGTGTGATATGGATTGTATTGGCAGTAAGCTTCCACCTGGAACAGAAGTAGGAAAGAATACCTGTCAAAGGTGAGGTATTAGTAGAGTTGAAATACTTTAATAATTTTCACATGTGCTGCAGAATGACCAGGATTAGCTGACACTATCATTTGACTTTCAGAAATATTACTGGGTAAAAAAGAACAGCCTGACTGCTGCAAAAGGATTTGGTGTGATGATGATGTTGATACAAATGATGTGGAACAGTGTGTGTTACTTATGAAACATAAGTGGAAGTGCAGCTTTCACAGCTTCTTCGGTATTCTTTTCATCCTTTTCCTGTGAACTAAAGCAGAAATGAAAATCAACTGGTACTGCTACAGAATTGACTGTGAAAGTGGCACCAAGGCAGATTCACTGTTACAGCTCTTCTTTTTTGGTTTTGTTTTGGTTTGGTTGTTTGGTTTTTTTTGCTTTGAGGTTTTTGTTTGTTTGTTTGTTTTTGTTATTCAGATGCACATGAATTAATCTGGAGCCATACACCAGAAAAATTTCAGAATTAATGTTAGGCAATATTGTTAAAGTATAAATGTGCATTACAGTGTCTGACAAATCTGGATGAGAATTTCACAAGGACTTTAAAAGGTGTTTTTAATATCTGAGCAGTATTCTTCTACCAGTTTTTATGTGTAAAACCACTGAACTATGACTTCAGTCAGTTTTCAGAATTAATTTAAAAATTACTCTAGCTCAACCTAAACGATCAAGAGTTATTACTTTCAAACAATTTCTGTGGGAAAACACTTAATATAGGACCAGGCTTCAAAGCACAATTGTCCTTAAAAGGAACAGCCCTTGCCATTAAAACAAAAATAATAAAATCCCAACCCAACCTCATTCTCCTTTCCTTTCCCAAAGAATCATGTATTAGAATATATTAGAATACATTTCTGAGATAGGTGTGTATAGTAAGTGACTGTAATGCACTGCACAAACATTAATTAGTAAAAATAAAAGTAAAGAGAATTGTTTTCAAGAGCTTCAGTTTTAAAACCATAAAAATATAGTGAAATCATAAGAATTAATAGTACTAGAACATTTTCATTTGCTGATTTTTATGTAGTAGTTAAAAACCCAGGAGAAAAATGAATAGCCATTCTGCTAAAATTTGTTTTCAGACCTCCTAAATGAAAAGAAAAAGCATGACTTGAAGAAATATAAAAGAAATATATTAAAGAAATATAAAAGGCTTAATATAAACGAATAAAAATATAGACATGTACAAAATATTATTTAAACAAATATAAATGACTACATAAATGTGCTGTTTGTTCTGTGGAGAATTAAGCCATTCTTCTGATTTTTTAGGGATAGAGGAGCTTGACTTATTCGTCCTGAAGCTGGCAGTCCTGCTATTTTCTTTCATGTTGCTAATTTTCACACATTCAAACTTTCAGGAAAAAGTTGTACCTTTATAAGGATAGTCATACATAATTCATGGCTTCTAAATAATGTTTGGGGTTTTTTTTCCTGATAGTCACATGTTGTGAAAGTTAACAAGTTTTAAGTCTGCTAAAAAATCTACTGAATAGATTAAGTGGAAGTTTATTTAGTAGGTATTTAGTAGACATTTAGTATTTAGTAGATATTTTAAGAACATGTGACTGATGCTGTATTTAAACCTGTCACATAGAAACTGAGATCAACATTTATAATTGTGGATGCTTACAGTTAACCTCTAAGAATTGTTCTGAGTGCATGCAGAAATTTTAGATGTTTATAGCATCTTAAACCAGGCTGCTTACTTTACTGCTCAAACAACAGGAAAAAAAAATTAAGTAAAAGTCAGCTGTTATTTTCTGTGATGCTCAGGGAAGAGTGACCAAATTTATAAATGGGATTGCTAAATATAGTATGTGGTTCAGAGGTTGCTTTTATTCTCCTTCCTAGACAGGAACAGTCCTGTTCATGACTTTCTGAAGAAAGGGCAAATGCAGGTATTTTCAGACGTTTTTGATGAAGTCCCTAGTTGTATCTAATCTTCGTACACCCAAGTACTTGGCTGGAATTCGACAAGAAAAGTCTGTTTGGCAGTCAATAAATCTGGCTTATATCTTTCTCTTGTTGGGAAGGAAATCAAGTATTTTTTAATCTAGCATTCTTGTATATAGGCAAATATCAAACTCCTCTTTAAAAATATGCAGGGAAACTATTTCAGGTAGCAATAATTTGATGGACTGCTTCATTGACTCTCTTCTCACTCTAAAGTGAGCTTTTTTTTCTCTTTTCTCTTGGGAGAGTTTGTTGGTTTGGTTTTGTTGGTTTTTTTTTTTTTTGCCACTGTTTCTGCTTGTAAGAGGAAAGTCCCCCAACTGGTCAAAAGAAACTACACCCTTTACCATTTCCGGAGGCTAAATACTGGATTCAACACCAAATGCTTGCAGAAGTGTTGGTCTTAGATTTGTATCATTGGGGCTGGTTGACCAAAACACTTCATGAGTACATTTCAAAAAGTCACAAGTAAGGAACTCTACGATCATGCTTAATATGAAATCAATTTAAGAGGAAAAAAACCCCAAATTTGTTTACTAGTTTGATTCAAGAGTGTTTCTTATGCACATGTAGTCAAAGTGAGACTGTACTTGCCTTAAGAATGGAAAGTTACTTATATGCTGTTCCCTGAAGATAATACTTTCAACTAAACATCCAGCCCTTTTCCCCCTTGAAGGATGGTTTATTTCTTTTTCAGTTAAGGCTCAGGTTGCAAAGGAACTGGGTGTGATATTTACATGCCTCAAGGTAAATGTATTAATACACACCTGAACAGTTTTGCTGAAAGGTAAAGCCTTACCTAAGCAAACCAGAAATCACATTCTTTGCACCTTATGCTGAAGGTTTTTAAGACTCAGAAAATCTCCAGAAAAACTGCTGATTTTGGAAAAGTCTCCCTTTAGGCAAAGAGATTTTCTGGACACTTAGTAATTAGCATTAAAAAGCTCATGGGCTTTTTTTGAAAAATGTTAAAATAAAAAAATCTTGAAGCATTCCATGAAAAGGATTGTTTTGTACAGCCCTCAGGTTACCAGGGGGTTGATTTGTTTTATTTTTTACAAATGTTTTATGAGGTTTAATGCACATGCTTCAAACAGCGTACGCCTCCCTGAATTGTGAAACTGCCCTTGGAGGCACGACTGGGGTAATACAAATCCAAGAGGAATACATTTTTCCTAATTTTAAAGTGAGTTTTGAGAAAATGCAAACCAACAAACTCTGAACTTTGTGCGTACATTATCCTAGCAAGACTGTCACTTGCTACGGTTAGCAACAATGATAGGTTTACACTATAGTCCTGGTTGATCTGGTATGTCATGCTGTGTGCTGTGTTCCAAGCAGCAAAACTTGCTACAGGGAGTAATGACTGATGAAAAGGAAGGCAACTAGAGACAGAAATAAATATAAAAGCAGGTTGCCGAAACTAATGAGTAATCAAGCAGTATTAGATTTTTCATGTGAGCTCATTCTAAGAGTGTTGAACAGCAAGGAAATCTGTTTCAGATTAGATGTCCTTGCCAGCCAATTTGAATTCCCTCCTTTGTCAAAAAATAGGATATGAATTTTGCACAGGATCTTGTGGACCATTGGCTTTCCATACCCTGTTTATAAGTATTGCTGTCTGAGGGCATGGATGGATAACAAGAAAAAACAGGTCTCTAGAACTGGATTAAAGTGATACTTGTATTTGAACTACACAGAGCTCCTCTTTGCTCACCGTAAGCACAGTTGTTAATCCAAGAGACTTAAAAGGGTGACAAGAACATTGGAAACTTGCCACAAACCTTTCTAAAAACAGGAGTTTGCTCTGAAAAGCACCACAGTGAAAACTGTCCCTTTCCCATTTCTAAATGATATCTACTTTCTGTCTGAAATCACCTGCATCTATACTTTTCTCGCTGACCATAAGGTAAGATTTTACTGTTTAATGTGTATGTGATTTGTAGCCAATGATAAGACACAACTTTAAAAAAAAAAAGTCTCTGTATGTGAAAAAGAAATTGAAATATAAACTGGTTTTTTTCCTAATTTCATTCCTATTTCTGTATTAAATAATAATCTGCAACTGTAAATGCTTAATTAACAGTTATGTTGATTATGCACGAATCATGAAAGAAACAAGCTTGTTGTCCTGTAGCTGGATTAGTTTCTGTGAAATAGAGGAAAAAAGGTTTATTTCTGTTCACAAAACAAAGCATATATAACCCCGTGCAAACATTAAGCAGTTCTGTTGCATACACACATTTTTTACAGTCATTCTTCTGGCCATAAACACAATTTAAGATACAATTTATTGGGCAAAGTGGTGAACGCCACCATGTAATAAATGAAACAGTAAAAGACAGATTACAACCTTCTTGTTAAAGTCACTGAGCCAAATTCTGCTCTGATACACATGTAAAATGGAAGCTGCTTCACTGTCTGTGAAGATAAGACATTGCCTTCATAGGCAGAAGATGATAACCGAAACCAGGTGATGATGAAATGACCAGGTGGGTTGGTCTGCAGTGGTAGGGACACTGACACTAACAAATATCAGAAGGAAGAAGTAGAAGGAAAGAACATAGTATTTATACAGGGGAGAAGTGCTGCTAATCAGATGTGTCAAGCAGGTGGCCTTGAAGCAGATGGGAAACCATGGAGACTAATAAGCTACATTTTGTTTCTTGTTGTGCTGTTGGGAAAGGTAGCTGAGACTATTTGGTGTCAGGCTATTGCTGGCAATGCAGTTTTGATCATGACTGGCTGTCAACTCTATACATTTCCATGAGTGAAGATAGGACCAAAACTATCTCTAGCAAAGATATTTCCTTCATCCTGGTCTACAGCAGTATGAAAAAAATATTGTGACTCATCCCCTAGAAGGTGCCTGTTATTGTTTTGGACCAAATACGAAAAACTTCTGGAGATCCTAAACATTAACTTCATTAGGTTCTTTAACTTTTGACAGGGTCATATTTTTGCATAGGAAAAATAAATGTCTAGTAGGAGATAAAGAAATCAAAAACATTTTGGATGATTAACAGCTATGATTTACAGTATGACCCCAGGGAATTGAAAAGTGATATCCCTGGGACAGTATTGGTCTGGTTTCTTAGGATACATGGTCCTGCAACTGACGCTGTCTTCTTACTAGTAATCAAACTTTAGAAATAAGTGAGGATTCTTAAATACTGATTTCACAGTCCTGACCTTGCTTGAGGCTCTGTGGTCAGTAGAAAAATCACCCCCTAACACAGGCAAGTGCATTGGCCCAAGTAATCTGTTCTGAATGTTCCAATGATGGAAGCAAGATCCAGTCCTAGCAGCTATACCTAAAGGAGTTCTTATACCTTGTTCCTGCTTGACCTCAGCTGCTCTTGGCCCATCTCTTGTTTAGGCTCCTCTGTCCAAAGTAAAAGTACTCCAGCAGCACACAATATCCACTTTTCTGTAGTACGTCCTGTTACTTCTATCCTGTTTTCTGACTACACAATTTTTGAGATGCAACTCCATTCTTGTTAAGCCTTCTAGTTAAACTGGAATAAATATAGGCATTGTGCATCTCAGTATTTACATGAGATTTTAAACCAGAAATGTCATAGAAGATCCCTTACAAAGGCAAGTCAGAAGATGTCATTCTCTTCACCATTTTCATCATAAAGCTATGAATCAACAACCCAATGTGGCTAAATTTAAAAGAAACAGAAACAAACACACACAAAAACTATCTTAAACATTAAAAAGTGGGTTTTGATCTAGCTAAATTGTTGAACTAAGACTCAAGACACAATAAAAATCCCATCTTGTACCACAGACACTGGCTAATCTGAGGTATGTCACTTGGTTTACACATCTTTGTCTTTAAATCAGGATAACACTTCCCTACCTCAAGTGCATGTGGTGAGGATAAAACTGATTAATGTTCACTACCCTACTATTGGGAATCAGACAGTTCAGTGAAATGACAGAAACTGAGATAAAATGCAAACTGCACAAGAACATAAAACAGCCTGAAAGTATTTCTAAATTTCTACTTGTATTATATCTGCTAAATTTCCTTCATTCTGTGTTTATATCTAGTGTTATTTTCATAGCTCTTCTACTGATTTAGTTGTCAGATCAGGACTTTGTACTGCTTCCTACTTGATATTGCCATCCTCATTTTGTACACTTGCTTCTGTACCCTTGCCACTGTACACGGTCTGTAAAGTATACTCAAAATGCTGGATTTTATTCAGTGCTTCTGTAAAGGCATAGTAGACAATAGAGTAAAGCAGGAACGTTGCAGAGACTACAAGCACAGCTAGGTGCAACAATTGTGATCCTTAGAGTAGGATCCTGCTGTTCCTGACATCACTGAGAGAAACATCAAATCTCTTAAACAAAATATGGGAATTACTGAGGACTAGATATATCAGAGATAGAATTCACCATTACATTTATCTAACCCACAATACTAGTTTATTTTCCTATTGGCTCCTAGATGAGACTTCTGATCATTCAGGATATTGCTGAAAGCTGTATCCTTATTTCAAAAAGTGCACGTAACATTCAGACTCTTGATGATGCACTGGTATGAGTGTGTTTCTTAACACTGAGAGAAACTGTCTATTTCACAACCATTATGGAAAAAAAGATGAATATTTGAGGGTGCATATTTAGTATGCAGAAGCACATACCTCTTAATCATAGTATGTTTATAATCACCAGATGCAATGAATGTGTGTTTGTAGGTAATTGTTCTGATTTAGAAAAGAAAGGAAAACCTCAAAAATCTCATATATCTTGTCTCTAACTCCTCTGAAATAGCAGTGTGATTGTACACTGGATATAGCTGCAAGAACATTCTGATGGTCTGATTCAGATCTCATATCAGTATAAATCTGAAGTTACTCTGAGTACTCTAACAGCTGAATAGTTTAAAAACCCACTTTTTTGTTTCTTTTGCTTTAACTTTTTGGTTAAATGGAATTTTGAAAAAAGAACTACTTTCTATTAATTTTTAAATTTTACTTAAATTTTAGGTAATTACTTCTGCTGAAAAATGTTCATTTCTAATAGGAAATATGTAGGGGTTTATTAGTGTTTTTCAGGGCATGAGAAAATGAGCAGAAGGGAAGGAAAAGAGAGGGGAAACATGTTCAGACAAGCTCTAACAATGGAGTTATGCCTGTCAAACAGAGAATGAGGATTCTTGTTTTCTTCTGACTTGAAAGCATGATCATACATAATGTTGTTGTGCTAAGGGAAGCTATATTATTTCAGAAAATGACCCCCAAAAAACCTTCCTTCATCATTCTCACTTCTAGATGCTTAGATATTCATGTGTCAGTAAACAGGTTCACTCCTTAATGAATGCTGAGAAAACAGATGCAATAGCACCTTAGTGAAGAGTATTATTTTTTATCTTTTTCAAATTACTGATGGTACTGGGATGGTGCTGCTTACGTTACTTCACTTCTGATTACTCCAGGATTGGAAGCAGTTAGTAATGTAATAATGAATTTGGCAGCTGCAGGATCCAGATGTGCAGCCCTTGGAATGCATCTCACTAGCAATGGCAGCTGGCTATCACTTTCCCTTTTCTGTTTTTCTCAGCAGATGTGATGTGATTGTGGTGTGCATCACACCAATGCTATTCATCTTTACACCGCTTTCTTGTAACAATGGAGAACTGACTCACTGTGGATGTTTTTGATGTGAGAGGGGAGCAAGTTATACACAGAGGTCCTGTTTCTCTTGCCTACGTTGCTTTACCTTTGCCCTGTGTGGATTTAGCCTTAATTTAGATGGACTGAGGAGAATATTGTTCATAATGCATAGGAATCCTACACCAGCAATAAACAAAATTCAGCCTTCTGTTCTGTTTTTTAAATAGTGCAGAATGCTCCAATGAACTTTCAGAAAAACTAGTTACTAGGACTGTAACTAGGACCGAGGAGTTTCTTGTAACTTTTGAAACAGTTTGCTAGCAGACTTTAAACCAGAGTTAACCTAATTAAAGTAACACAGAAAACAGTTGACTCAGTCATCCTGGAGAATATAGATGGGGATAAAGTGGATAGCCTGTGTAAAAACAAAGGCATAGATAATACAGAGTGATTTTAAATTAGGCAACAAATACATTTTTTTTGGTACACCAACACTAGAAAAAAAGGTTTTAAACTGATTTATATCCAGAACAAGGACTGAATGAGAATTAATGTGAAGAGCTCTGTGACACTAAACACTGACTAGTCCAGATAACCTAACTATGGGTAATCCAGAGTTGACTGCACACGTGTTTACTGTGTAGTCCTTTGTTCGGGTTTATTCACTTCTTGGATTGTAATCAGTTAAACCACATGCAAAACAGGAATTAATTGGACCTAATTCTGTTGGGTTTTCTAATTAAAATCAAGCTTTAAATGAAATGTATTAGGGAAAGATAAAATCTCACCAGTCATTTTCTGATAACGTCAGGGGATGCTGTGAATTTCTGGGCTCTTCAGTAACTGTTCTTATGACATATGCAATTGAATTAGCAGGATTGCTGTCTGCAGTTGATGCTGGAGTACACACTAGTCATCTCTGTCCCAGCTGCTTCATCTAAGCGGACTGAAAGGGGAAAAAAGAATGCATGGATTTTGTTTGTAAATACATGATCCTAGATATAATTGGAATATTTGCCATGCATTATGCTGGTAGCCAGTTTTGATATTCATAAAAGTAATTTGTCCATGCATCTTTTTCAGTAGTCTAAAGGAGGAATATTCTCCTTTCCCCACAACACAGTCACATATCAGTGACAGAGTGACTGAACTCTGAAGTCCTGAATGCGTGGGGATATATGATCACTGCATGGCTGCCTGCATATAACCAACCCAAATTCATTCTTTGCTTTTGGCTCATGGAAATAAGTCTCAAAGTACAGACTCTATGTTTTTCTTCACATCCCGTGTGTTAATAAAAGGAAAGAGCAGACATCACTAGCTTTGATACACAGACATTAAATACTCTCATGTCTCACAGGGTTTATTGGGAAATAGATTTTAATGGTAAATTTGGCAGCTGCTGTCTCTGTTTCCTGACTTCCTTTTACTTTGTTCATCCTATGACTTTTTGCTGGAGCCAAGTCCATGGATTCTCAACTCTGCAAAGTTTGGTTCTGTATCTTGATAAAGGCTGTTTAAATAATTTTGTAGTGTGTAGCTTTCTTTAATTGCTTGAGTTACATCCCAGAAGAAAGACCTGAACAGTAAAATCAAATGGACTATCAAAAACCACACACACACACATGCAGTTCTCGCTGTAAATTTAATTTGTGAGTGTTCCCATTTTGCTGTCTTGGACTAGCAGATAAGAGTAGATCTCTGTTTTTTTACATCCTGGACAATGTGGTGGAGGGCTGTCAGCTTTTCACTTGTTATGAAAATGAGGTGTGTGGAAGAACCTAACCAGGCTTTTCCACTGGATTTGCTTCCAAGCTGGCACAGGCAGAAGTTATGTAGTTCTGGCAACATTGTACATTTTGAAGGTACCCAGTGCTGAATGCAAAAAAGAAGGAAAAAAACTAAACCCAAACAAACCAAAGAGGAAAAAAAGGGGAGAGAAAGAAGTCATTTCCCCCCAACATAAATCCCTTTTTATCTTTAGCTATTTTAGAAGAGTGGAGAAGGAAGGAATGAAAAATTAATTTATTTTGCCCTCAATTAACCCTTTATTGTCCCAATATAAATTGCCAATGAACTGTCTTTTTCTGTTTTATTTAGTTTTGTCTTTCTTATCTTAAGGACCACAAAATCTTTTAATCTGTCTTTGAGCAGGCTTTAAACGATGAAATATAAAAAGTCATCAGGAATGCTAAGAGGTCTAAATTTGTCAGATCATTATTAAATATATAGGATATTAGCTGAGCCAACCTAAGACAGCGAATTCTGCTTTGTACCATCAACAAGCCTGAAACTTCTGCTGGTGCTTACACTACTTTTTTTACTTCTTTATTTTGTAAGGCATATATGTCTATTGGGTGGTAGCAGAGAGGGACAGTTAACATTTTCAGTTCTGTACAAGAACACTGCTAAGGAAAGATGGTTCTGTTTACATAAAAAATAGCTTTCCCACTCCATTCACCAGCTCCAAACTCACCTTTCATGCTCTAGCAGACTTGGAGGATGATTAGGGTAGCAGAACAAAATTACAGTTTGATGCCTTCGTCAACTTATTCTCAAAGGCCCATGAACAGTAAGTTATGCTTTTCTTTCTGTGCAGAGTTCTATGAGATTGATTTTCCATGTCTTTTTATTACTTTTTGCCTGCAAAGCTTCTACATCTGGAACAAAAGAGAGCCCCATAATTTCATTCTTTCACCCTGAACAGGATCACAATCTAAGTGCGTGTGGGGAGATGCATGTTAGTAATAAGAGGAGGAAATAGGGTCACCTGGGGCTGAGAGACAGATGAGATTCAAATGGAGAACTGTGGTGATGATTTTTGAGAAAACTGGGTGATAGGACTTCTGCAATGCACAGTCTGATCTGGGCTTGGCTGAAAAATACCAAAAAGCTTAGGTCAGAGCTGCAAGGTTCAGTGCATCTAAACATATATAATAAAGAAAGCTGTTGCCTTGCCTTTTCTCCCTGCTTAATAAAGTTTTTGAGCTGTATTTCATAAGAATACACAAACCTTCCTAAAGCTACCTGTATTTCTGATACCTTGTATAGTTAATTCAAGAAAATGTATATATTTAAATGCATATGGTTGTAATTGTCTGGCGAAATGGTTTTGATCTAGACAAAACTGGCAGAGAAAGGAGGAAAAAACTAAGAACAGTGCAGGCTCCAAGAACATTCCCAAAGGACGGTATTTTCAACAATAGGAAGATTAACATGGGAGAATGAAAGACACTACACTCACAGTCTTTTTAAGTTCTGTTATCAGTTATTCTAGGATCTAAATTCTTTTGGAGACTTATTTTATTTGTAAGCATGAAAAAAATTGACAGCTTTAAATGAGGGGTAGGTGTATGTCAGATTCTTGGCAAACATGCCAAGAGCTGCAGCTCTTGGGTGGTGTCAGGAAGAGAGGGAGGAACACAGTCCTGAAAAGACCTCAGTACCACAAAAATTCCAATCACAACCCATTTCCCTAAGCATTCTTGTTATGTGTCTACACTGTCTTTTAAAAAATATGTAATTTATAAATAAAAAAGTCTGCACACATGCAGTATTATATAGACTGGATAGATCAATGTGCTTTGCTTGGAAGATTTTGCATGCTGTATTGTCTCTGCCACAGATTGCGGTAATTCTCTCTCTTCTGTTACAAGCCTTTTCCTTTATTTTTAATAGAACAGCTTTCTTTCTGTCTCTTTTTGTGTGATCATGTTACAGTTAACCCAATTCCACAAATAAAAGTAGTTAAACAGAAATGGCACAGTGCGCTTACCCAGATACTTAGGGACTACACTGTCTCTCGTTATTGACTCCAGTTCTTTTTTACTGTAGGAGACAGACTAGGAGAGGGCAGTCAATGTTGGCTACTTTCTGCTCGTTTTCCAAATGCAGGTTGGCTTAGGACATAACATGCACAGACAGCAAGCACCAGAAACAGACACAGAAAAAGCAAGCTATCTCAGCACAGATAAATTTAAAATAATAATATAATAGAAAGAGCAAATAATATTTTGCAGAGATCTAATAAAGAGTAGTTTACCCTGGCATGAACCTTGGTCTAATGACGAAATTATATTTGGCACTGCACTCAGTGACAATGGCTGCACTATAGCCTGTGTGGTTTATACATTTGCCTAGCACTTTGCTTGGGACAAAGAATTTAAAAGAGAGGCGATGCAGAAAAAATAAACGAGTGGGTTTAAGTTTACTCTAATGTAAATACACAACAATATTGCAGATGTTATTCATTGGCAAGTGCTGCCACATAATTATGCTGTGAACTTAATAATATTTTAATGAGCTTTTACCCTAAATAGCAATGAAAGTAACAATACGAACGAAATGGAAATGGAACAATAAGAAGCTCTCAAAGAGTAAAAAAGTTTGGGAAGAGGGGAATGTTGTTAGGTATTTTCTTTTGGGGAGGACTGTCTTTGGATAAAATCACATAACATACGTTGGAAAACATCAGGATCTAAATGATGTCTGAATTTAGTAAAGCTGAATCAACTCTAATACATGGGTATTCTATAGATAAAAGTATTGGGTTATTTACTTACTCATTTGTTCATTCATTCATTCATTCATTTTTTATATAGTACATGTGTTTTAAAGGAAAGTAAGAAAACCTACAAGTGTAATTCAAGTTGGGCTTGTTTTTTAATGCCGGTGAACCCTTGAGTGGCACCATGACAAAAGTGTTGGTGATATACTGTGCCAATGAAAGTCTTAAAATAAATAATAAACCACAATATTTATTGTAAATGTCATGGTAATTTAAGCATTGATATACATAGATTAAAAGTATCTGGGGATGCAGGGAAAGGTAGTCAGTGAAGGGTTTGAGTTATTTTCTCCTAAAAAATAACCAACCACAAAACACAAACCCAACTTGACTAGGGATAATTCCAGAGAAAAGCGAAGAAGCCTGATAACCACATTAATGCTCATCATTTTAATTCTAGTGATCTGTAAAAAAGATCTCTATTCTTCCCTTGATTTACCATGCCACCAGCTACTTGTGTAAATAAAGTCCACCTCCTCCCAGCTGAAGCAGCATAATCCACTTGGATTTCATTTCAGCATACCCCCCATTATGAACTGTTTTCACAGACCCCTCTGTACCTTCTGGTGAGACAGTTTTAACTACAGGAAATCTGCTTTCTTTGGGTCTCCTCCCAGTGGATTCATGGGATTCTTGAAGTCCACTGGAAGCCCTTTCCCCTGCCAAGGGGTAGGATGAGGAGTGCAGCAGCAGGGTGGGCACAGCATCTGACAGCAGCTGTCCTCTGGTTGCAGGGAAAGGAGGGACCAGAGGACCCGGGCCATCCTCCCTGCGTGTCTGTGGGAGGAACCTGGGAGGCCCATGGCCTTGATCTACTGCAGCTGCTGGAAGCGCCTGTGACAGTAGAACATGAGAATGAAATCCAAGTGGATTATTATGATGCAAGACTGCAATGGGGATGATTTTGATTGAACTGGTTGAATCCTCAGTTTACTTTGGGATAACCCATGCCTCTCCTCCCAGCTTTCTCTGGTCTAATTCTACACCAAGCCGGAGGATAGCAGCACTGACTCTGCAGAGACCATCTAGTAAAGTCCTCCCTGCCTCTTCTTTCCTGAAATTGTTCCTGAACTGACTGGTGAGCAGGGCTGTACCAATTTTTCCTTTTATACACTTTCAAACCTCACATGGGGATAAAAAGAATGGAAAATTGGTGTAATTTGTCTCCTGAAGTCTGCATTTCTACAGCAAAAAGTGTAATATACGTAGTTTCTTCTTTTCTGTAGGGCATTTGCAAATACACTTAGATGCATAAGAGAAAAGGGTAAGATTTCCTGGCCTGGAAGCTCTCTGACACAGCTCACGTGCCATCAGGGGATCCAGCTATTCCAATGTCTGTGGGTAAAACTCATTCCAAACCTGTAGTATGGAATACTGGTCTGTCCTCTGCATCCCACAGGGAGGCACCTGAAGGGAAGATGTGGGTGGCCTGCCATCATGGAAGGACACAAGAAGAGGGGGAAAAGGCCTTAGGACGTTTAACATTTCCATACACAGAATTTGTACATTGCACACACAGAATCTGCCAAACTGGTTTTATTTGTTCACAAATCTCAACTGATATATACAGGAGCATATCCTGAACAATGAGGTCAAGGTTTGATTGATATGGAAGCCAAGATTTGCCAGTACATTTCATCCAACCTGTTAATGGAGGAAGAGCAGATGGGTAAAGTGACTTCTAAAAGGTGTGGAAAAAAAGGAGTAGAGATGTGGGAAAGAATAAAGATTGCTAGATGAAGACGGTTTTCGAACTGTGTTTCTGCTTATCCCTATTTTCTTCATTCACTCACATCTTGAAGAAACGCTGATTTGTTCCTGCTGATCTTGAAATTCTGAGAGGCATTATGAAATGAAAAACAAACTTACCTGAAATTTATCCAGCATACATTTCTATAAATCAGTAGAAGGACACATGATTTCCACAAGCTGGCAGAAATTAATCTTGGGATCCACCTCTTGGAATTTTTTAATCCTGCCCATTAAACTGCTACTTAATTTAAAAGTATATGTGCACCAAATACTTTGGGAGAAAGCTGAATTGAACTTGCAGTCTCTTTACAATGTTCTTTCTCTTTAATGTTGTCTTTTGATCGAAGAATTCAAAAAGATAATCTATCTATCTAGGCAGAACCATGAGGGCAGTGCAGGTAGCTCTTCTTTTACTGAGGTGATTACTTTTGGTGATAAGTTTGAGAAAGACTGAGTCTTGTTCTACCGTCCTACTCTGAAGGCCTTTACCATGAACACAGCAATAGCAATGACCTACATGGACAAACATGACAGAAGAGCAGTGGTCAGCAGAGGAATGTATAAAAGCTGCAGGGCAATCAGGGAGGTGAATCTTCACTGATCTTTGTTAGCCCAACAGTGGGAGTTGTGGATGTGTGAGAGCTACAGATCTAGCTGCTTAATAAGCAGTGGAAACAATAGAAAATGTTCTGCCATGTTCTGATGCTGCCACACGTCTTTAGTATTGGCAAACTACTGGTCAGGATAGTCTGGTTTATTAATGCTAAGCAATATTCTCTACTCCATGATGTTTTGTACTGAATTAAGCATTTTTGCTCTCATTGCCTTACAGATAGCAGGAAATCATGACAGCAGCTGTGAGGTGCTTCAGGAAAGATGACCATATGTGGGTGTGTTTATATTGTTCTGCAGAGTACTAGATCAAAAGATCAAATTTCTGGGTACTAGATCAAAAGTCTTCTACCCTCTTCATCTGAAAGCAAGATTTGCCTTTTTTTCTGTTACTATTTTTCTCCAATTTGAAATGTTCAGAACATAAATCACACATTAAACTAAACTATTTTTTCTAGAATAAATTGTCTTTTTTAAAAAAAAGCTACATACATATAGATCCCATTACTTGACAACTTTTCTTTTTGGCAACATTGAACTTTAAGACTCTGGTTTTCCTTTTTATGTTCTGCTCTTGTTTTTCACTGAATGCAATATAGTGAATTCCACTCAGAACCTTCACAGGATGCTGCTGCTGTAGGTATGTTTTTCATTCGGCTTTAGTTTACTTTTTTTCCGTTTTGATGCGTTTTAAAGCTGCCAACTTTGGAAGGCTGAAAGGTGTTTGTAGTGATAAAGGGGAATATATCAGGATGATTACAATGAAATCTGCATATTGTCTTCCAGACCTTCTTCAAGCTAGAAAAGTTTGGAAACAAATGGAAAATGGGCAGTGGGTTGTCAGAAGTAAAACAGAGAAATAAACTGAAATCAATATGACTGTTTAAATATCAACCCTTGTACTCAGTGACAAAAAGAGCAGATGATCACCGCTTATTTTAAAGCTTAACATTTTTCAAAATATATTTTGTAAAGCACTTCAGAAAGATGGAAGACTTCTAAAGTTCCTGTAATTGAAACTTTTAAAAAAATTGGTTTAAAACTTTTTAGTCTACCTTAATAACAGTGGCTTTAGATTTGTTTATCAGGACTGAATTTGCTGTCCTGATGGTTTGTATTTATCTTTAGGCTTTTACTCACTTTTAAGAATTATGCAAGTTTTAAAACTTTTGGTAGAATACTGGCTCCTCTCTCTCTGTCTCTCTTAGAAATTATGTGTGTAGTGTGATTCATAGTACAGGCACATATTTAAGGAAGCTGCATTGCATGATGCAATGAATTATCCTAACACAGCTGCCAAGAGCACCTAGTTACAGAACTTGCCTTCAGCTTGCTACAGTATCATAAGTCCAAATCCATGGACAGGGAAAAAAAAGGGGGTTTTGGCTTTTTTTTCAAGGTAGAGGAGAATAGCTGGACTGTTAATCAGACTATGTCTTATCAGTAGATTTATTGTCACAGATATTAACATCTGATTCTCAGGCCCCTACAAAGGATAGAGAACTCTGTTGAGGATCTAGGAAATATGCCTTCCTCTTTATTTAAATTTTCTCCATTGAAGACTGCTGGATCAGTCCCTACTGAACTGAACTGAACAAATGGTCGTTGCCATTGTGGATGACTGTATGGCATCATACAAGTTATCATATAAATGGTGGACTCATCCCTCCCTTTGCTGTTTTTTCTCTGAAATGTAAACTTCCCAGACTATTGCTATTATTTTGCAGAAATAATGACATTTGAAGGGAAGTTAATGTGCTTTCCCCTGATGAACCCAGTGTTCAATGGTACTACAACAGCTTCTCTATAGCACATAGCATTACTGTATTATGTTAGTCATGAGGGAATCGTTGGCTTCCAAAACAAAACACCCCTTCCCAGATCTTGCCCCAAAGGCTTCAATTTAGACATTACAGACCACTGGGAAAGACAGTGCTTTTCAATCTCTCTTCTCTAGAGCATACTGTGCCCATTGTAATGCCTCTTACACAGTGATAATTCCTCTGTGGCTCTACAGTAGAAGAAAATACCTAAGAGCAGCAAGCAATGGTTTTCAGGGTAGAGGCCGTGTCCTCTCATGTTTACAGCGTGTCCATTGCAATATCTGTTACACCTTCTGAATAGGAGTGTAGTACATGTACTAAGTGATAACTCTAGATACAAAGAGTAAAATGTCATGAAGCTTGAACTCATGGTTGAGGGAAGAAGAAAGATTCCCCTTCCCTCCCCCTGCCCCACACCTACAGATTAATTTCTCACTATTAGCTAAAGATGGATATCCTATACCCATTTTTCTTTTCATCCTACTCTTGGGTGAAAAAGAATTTACAGTGGCCTTTTCAAAGAAAATAAAACTCCACCTGACTGTTTACTAGAAGTAATAAAGAGAAAATTAGAGACTTTTGTTCAATCCACTCAACAATCAGTTTTTGTTTTGCAAATAAGTGAGGACCTACATAATTCCCCAAGAGTTACCCCTCTCCATTGGGTAGCATTTGTTGATTCAGCAGTAATTATCTTCCTGAGATAGCATGGATTAAAAAAATGCAAAATTCAACACCAGAAGTAGAAATTCTGTACTGTTGATTGCTCAGTGACAGAGGTATAAAATTGTTGCATCCATAGCTTCTGAACAGACAATTGTGCAGTGATCTTATACTTGCTAGGCAGAGTGGTAAAAAACCAATTCCATCTGTTTAATTCTTAGGGTGTTTTTTTTCAAAACCTTTATTATGGTTTACTGCTTTACTATGGCAGAAAGTCCGTCAATACATGTGTCTGTATTGCAGTAGATATCTAAGTGATGAAAACATTCTTTTGCATGAATAATATTTCTAGTCCTCTGTGCTAAGATTTTATAAAAGTTGCTTTTTTGTGACAGCCTGTCATATCCAGGAAAACTGATTGCATTGCGCTTGCAAAGAAGCATAGTGAAAATATTGATTTTAATATATCACTTCCACCAAAGTGAAGAGTCTAACTGTTGGTGGTATTAGACTGGGGGTTATTCATCCCACTAATATTTATGTGTCCATCTGAAACAGAATACGTTATGTTTTTACTGTCTTGCTGAAGGGGCATGAAAACGTGCTGTAGTCCAGAAGACAAAGAGCACTGAAGAAAGTATCTTCATCAGTGCCTTCTATTATCCATATAGAATATCTCTAAGGCATGAATTTGGCAGGACATAAATGTATATCAGGTATATCAGCCTTCATTTATACCTGTAAAAAATTCACTATAAATTGAACTTTATTGAGCAAAAGAGTAATGTTTGCTGTTCTATGTATAAATTCAGTAGTTAAAAAAATCACACAGAAAGTGTTCCAAACAATGTAAACAACATGAAATGCAGCAATTATAAGATAAACACTGAAGTAATCTTCACTTGATGGGGTGTGGATCTGCAGAAGTAAACCTATTGTATGGTAGCTGTTGCAAGACTTGCTTCCATGCCAGTTTAGGGTTTAGGTTGCTGTTAATCATTAAACACGTTTTAAAATGGCAATTATAAAATGGCAAACAGACCTGAATAGCAATCTTGTAATTGTGTTGTAGTAAGTCACTAAGATTTTCTCTATCACATAGAAAATGGCTGAATGAGAGCAAGCAACATTATCCTGTCTTTTCAAGATCTCTGCAGATATACACCATCCTGAAAATGAAGTCATTGCTGGGATATGTCAGTAAGAATTAGGAGCTGCTACAAAAGGAAAAATAACTGGAAGTTAAGAGAACTTCCTCTAAAAAAATAAATCATAAATGCTCCATAGAGAAGGAATCACAACAATCTAGAGGCTAAATTGTATGTAGTATTTCTATTGCATATTCAATATAGGATGTGTGAATCCACAGTCATTTAACCCATGATGGTGCAACCGTACCACTGAGCTGATATGCCACGCTCTGCAGAAATGTGATGTATTTGGTCATGACAAACAGTATAGCAATACAATTTGAGGCATAGCACTGCAAATGCGCTCGTATCTGTGGGCTACTATGAAATAACACATTTTCCCCTTCTCTGGGAATCATGTTTTCATAAGACCTCATGACAGCACATCAGCACAGCCTCTTATTGAGAATTTTTCTCCTGCATAAATTCTGGGAAGTCTGAAACTGGAAGCTAAACTGACGAAAGGCAGATTAGGTCATGCACATTTGGCAAGAGGAGCTGGAGAGCAAACGTGGCTCAGCTATGACAGCCTTTGGCTGAACATTTTCACTGCAGCTACTGTGAAGTGCTAATACATCTTGTAAGTTATATCACAGTCCTTCTGGTTGTGACAGACTTGTGACACAGGACCAATGTTAGCATTTAGATAAACAAACCTAAAGTGTTTTAGGAAGGAAAAAATCTGTAGCTGAAACTCATTCAATCCTGCCTTCTCTGAAGTAACATTTTCAAAAATATTTCTTCCCTCTAGGAAAGAGAGTTTGAGATTCATTTCAAAGTACTGGTGTCCAGGTACTCCTTTCCTAAAGTTCCACTGTTGCAGCTATCTGAAATATCTGCATTAGCCAATATCTTACTGAATGGTCCATTAGAAATTTAAGATTAAATTATTGCCATCTGAAAATCTCTGGCACATATATTTAAATCCTTTCCATGTCTGTATATTCTACTCCTAATGTAAATGCTGGGCTACTAGTACTGATATTTTAAAACAATAAACATTTTGGCTATGTTTATTGTTATTTGAGATCATGCTGAAATAATTTATCTTACTTGATTCCAGGGTGTCATTTTTGTATAAAATGAACCCAATGAAGGGTTAAAGTAGTGGTCATGTGAAGCCAGAATTTGTTGAAAAAGGAAGATATGGTGAGTGTCCAAAGAAAAGTAACTGGAATGAGAAGCAAGGGAAAAGGTTAAAGAAATTTGTTTTGTTCAGTTTGGAAACCTGAGAGGAAGCTGAAGTACAATGACAATCTTTCAGTATATAAACTGTTTTACAAAGGAGGCTGTCATTAGCTGCTTTCTGTGGCTATCAGAGTATGAAATTTTTATGTTGTCTGTGTGTGTGTGTCTACAAATTAACAGGGAGCATCAGGAAAATCTTTCTTAAATAGGAAAGATGACCCAAACATAGTACATACAGAAGCTGTAACATATACTGTGTTTTAAGAATGCATTGAATAGACATCTGTTGCCAATGGCCTCAATATACATATTTTGTCTGTGGAAGGAGCTGGTCCTGAAGGCATTGTGGTGGTGTTGTAGCCCACCATTTCTACAGCTATTCAAAATCTGGTTTTGATCTCTTTTGCCAGGCTTGTGGTGTTATCTAACATGCAGAGTCTTTTTGGATGAAAATGAAATGGTGAGAACGTTCTGTAATTCTTTGTCCTCAGACTCACAGACCTGCACATATTTTAAATTAAAACAAACAAACAAACAAACAAAAAAAACCCCAAAAAGAAAAACCTAGTTTTCTGGTTAGGAACTAGGAAATATATAGTTATCTATACATTAACAATGGCACCTGGCTCCAGCGCTTGGAAAAAGGTCAAGATGTGACTACCTGACTAGAGAAAACAAGAGGAAGGCAGATAGGAAAACCTAAACAGCATAAAAGAGTTTGAGATGCCACAATAAGTACTACTTATTTTCTCTCGATCCATCCCTCTGTCTCTCTGTTTGAGAACTCCCAGGGTTCTGGCACTTCTCATGTTCTTTCTGAATAGCCAGATGTACCTATAAATGTGCTATAGTATAACGTGATCAGCCTTGGTCATTGATGCCCAGAATTCATTGAGTCAGTGAGGCGTCTGAATAAGCAAGAAACTTAACAATCACATTGCAGTGTGCTGCTAAGTGTGGACTGTTTTGTTTAACACCTCTTATCTTTCCTCTCAAATATTTGCAGCCACTTTGAAAGTTCAAGATGTGTTTCATTATTACGGTTCCCAGCTGCACATTGACTCAGACATCAGGATTGTTTTGAAATCTGAGGTTTAAGTTCATCCCACTTTTGGTCAAGAACTACAAAGCACTCCATCTCCCTGTGCTATGCCCAGAGCTGTCCACCATGCTGGGTATCTTCTGACCAGATACAGCAGTTAAGTTCATACTAACCTTTAATGACTGTCTTCAATGGACCATAGCACCTTTTTCCTATATGGGCAAAGTAAGGCATGGATAAATGGAGTCTATTTCCATTAAATGTTTCACTGGCTGATTGTCAGGGACAGGTACAGAAGGAATTTCTTGTACTGTCTCTCTTTATTCGCTGAATACCACTCCAGTCCTAAACATTATGTGATTTGTGGTTAACCTGCAAGTCAGTTTGTAAAGAAAGTAGTTATACAAGAACACACTCCTTTGCCAAATTGCAAAGGAAGGTACATAACTACAAGGTGGTAAGGAGGCAGCATTTAAATCTTGGCAAAGAACAGAATGAATTGGAAATGGTTAACCACAAAGACTTCTTGCTTCAAAGTTGTTACAGGAATATCACTTTCCCCTGCAGTGCTTGTTCTATGGAACACAACTATGTGGCATTAAAGCAGTAATAGGAATTTAAAAAAACTTGGCTAGACTGCCTCATAGTATATTAAAAAAAAAAAAAGCTACGCACATTCACCACCAATTTCATCCCTGTGACATTTGTAAGCATAGTTAGAATTAAGATTTGGAGCTATTTTGCATAAATAGGATGACAGCTCAGCACAGTTGGGGGTACTTCTATTGCCAATTTAACTGGTGTTTAATTAGTGGGTATTTAAGTGGCACTAAAACAATTTAGAGTCCAATCCAGAAAAGTCTTGGCTCCAGAATATTCTGATATCAACGAAAAACTCTATTTTAAGCTTCTGTTCAACTCATTGCTTTGTAGCAGGCAATCACATTCAGTTTGAATACATTGCCTCCCTGAGAAATATCCCATCTTGCTATGAAGTAGGTTGTCTCTGAACCTCTTTGTGGGGACTATGGATGCACAGTCCAGTCTAAGAACATGCCACAAGATTCAGAAGACTACTTTATAACCAGAATAATGAACTGAAAGGGTTCATCCAGGGCTTTCAGCACACAAAATATACCTAGTGAAGTTATCAGCACTGTTAGATTTGTTCCCCACCCCACTCCAAATAGATGATTAGTACATGGAAATAAAAACCTTCAACTCTAAATTTGCTACCCTCTTTAAAAAGACCTGCTGTGCAGTTATCTACCAGCAAATGTATTATTTCTTTTTTTTTTTTTTTTTCTTTCCTCAACATAAGGGATAAATTATTCAGAAGGCCTGATTTCATATACTTATTGTGTCTGCTGTTGAGGAGGCAGCATGCTGCAGCACCTGGAGAGCTGGGCACATTGCTTGCAGAGCTGTGTTGTGCCTTCCAGGGGCTTCTGTGCTTTCGGGTTAGTGGAGCAAGCATGGGAGTTAATGGTGGCATCAGCTGTGGAGACAGCTGTTTTGCCCACCCTCTGCGCTAGAGGAAATGTGTTGCTGGATTTTTTTTTTTCTTCTTTATTTTTTCCTTTTCTCACAATAGGGTGTGAATGAGAAGGAGTAAAGAAAAGATTTGGAGGATCAAAGAGAGATGAATGTTTTGCAGTTAGCCCTGCTGTTATTTCCCTTTTTTTCCCCCTCCATGTTTGAACATACACTGCAGCTTCCAAATTGTTCATGAGTCATTTCATTCTGGCAATTTACATGTTTGAAGATTTTGTTAGTGGATTTCAGAAATGATTTATTCTTCAATTATTGCTTTATTTACTTACCTAATGGCTTGATTGATGTGCCAGCATCCCCCAGGCAGCAGAGGCCCCATTTCTGTTTTTTTCAAAAGAAGTGAATTGCTAACAGACAAGAGTTTCACAAACACACTAAGTCAGACCTTCCTTATTGTTCTGTGTTTATAATAAGTTCCTGTTGGCCCACATACAGTACCTGTCACTGCCTATCCGTTGAAACACAATCACACACCAGGCAGTTGTGTGCTACGGCAGACACTGAGCGATAAAATACTGCATAAGGCTTTGGAATGCAAGCAGTGTTTTTCCCTGGCCTGGATGTTGAGAGGATGCTGCTTTCTCAGACAGCACTTTCCCAAAAGTAGCAGGACTGTTCCATAACAATGGGAGTTATTACAATCACATGTGGTATTGCTTGTTTGAGATGAGAAATGTGTAGGCACAGTGGGTACAGTGTGGCTTACTAAAATGGAGACTTCACATTGCCTGCTGCTTTGCGTGACTATCTATCCAGGTCATTTTGATTCTGAGCTATGTATTCCCTGCTAAAAGAGCCAGCAATCATTGGGAGTAGGGGGAGTCAGAAAGGTAAGAGCAGCGGCCCACACACTATCACATGGTTTTTCTTTCCTTGCCCACCTTTCCTGTACTCACCCTTCACTACGTTACCTCTTCTAATTATCTTGTTTCTTCTGTCAGTTCATGGTGGATCATAGAATCATAGAAATAGATTTTGAAGGGGAAAGGCTTTGTGAAACCTGTATGGGACTCTACTTGTGCAAATGTTGAAGCTGCGGATTCAGCTGGCCCCATTTCTATCTTTGTTCCCCAGTCTGGCTGTTCCAGCTGGCTGAACACCTCTGCAGGTTTGCCCCTCACAACAGGGAGGACTAAAGCCATATAAAGGGTTGTCGGTGAAAATCAGGGCAAATGAACTGGGTCATGAGGCTTAGATCAGAATCTCCTGCTTTCCCTTGGAAAAGCCTGGGATTGTTTTGTTGTTGTTGTTTGATCTTTAAAGTGGTTTACAAATGTAACTATGCAAGCCTCACAGTCCTGTGCCAAAAAGGTCATACGCCATTTCATGGATGGGATATAATTGGGAAGCCACGTTACAGCAATAGAAAAAGATAGTGTGAGACCAGGAAGAGATCCCAGATCCATACTGAGACTGTTTGACTATACTTCTCTTGACTCGACATAATGGAAGAACAAAAAGCAGCACAGCTGAAGGCGTGCACCAAAGTGCACGTTATTTGATTCAGTTCAGATTCTAACCAGCTGGTCCCCTGCAAATCAGGGAGAGCATCTGAGTGCTCACAAATCAACAACCACTGCTTCTCATCAAACTGTAGTTGGTTTGGCACCTTGCTGTACAGATAGGTATCATATCATTAGTATGGGACTGAATATACAAATGATGAGGTAATGTTCCTATGGAAGTATCTATGCTAACAGATGTGTTTGTACAAAGACTTGTAATATCATTATGCAGCTGCTCAAATGGATGCTTTTTTTAAAAAAAAAAACTTGCTGAATAATTGTACTCTAGAATCTCAGCTTTCATCAGAAATATTAAGCACTTGCCTTATGGCTGAAAGGATAATTGTTGAAATGTGAGTAGAGCAGAGGCCTGAGTCTGCATTCAACCTTACACATAGTTCTAACATTATTTGAACTATTTCCATTGCTGTCACTATTATTTTAATTCAGAACACTACCGGTGGCTCTTTAATTGTTGATATTACTTGGAGACTTACTGATAGCTTAATAGAGCTACGAAGCACGTAGTTAGCTGTGCTACTGGTTTTGGGAATAGGATGCTTGCTGGCTAATGCAGAATTAATTTTTTTTCCTCTAACATCCAGCATCAAAACCCAACACAAAAATTGATCGACACCTTGAACTGAGACACTGGCAATTAATTCCTTTGCCAGTATCTGGAAATCGAACCCAATTCCAAAGCCTTCCTAAGGGCGAGGAGCCCTACAATTTCTCAGTGGCTTCCTCTACCACACAAGTACATGTAATATATTTTAAGACCAACTGTACTTCCTCTCTCCTCTGAGACTCACCAACAACTAGAAACACATAAATAGAAATGAGGATTAAAAAAGTAGTAATGTGAGATAGCAGATATTTCACTGATAGTACCGCACCCTGCAAGAAAGTCTCTGCAATCAAGATAGCAACAGAAGGGATGTTCTTACCCACACCATTACAAGGTTCTTGCCAAATAGTTCAGATCTAGTGTAGAGGCAAACTGCCTCTGAGTACACTGAGTCATGCAGAAATGTTCTGAAGCCTTAACAATGCACAATCAAAGAGCATCAGGTAGTTACTAGAAAGTTTTGCCACCAAACAGGCTGCCTCATCAGAGTTTAATAAGCATGATATCCTCCAAGAAATGGTATCAAAACAAAAATCAAAGTATTATTCAATGAAAAAAAAATTATGAGGCAACAGCTAAATGTTATAAATGATCATATTTGTAATCTTGTACACAAGGCTTGCCTTTTGACAACTTATATGTGGTAAGTTAGATTACTTCAAATATACCATTTAAAGGTTTGAAGACCCATAAATTGCCGTTTGATGTTAGTTCTGTATCTGAGGTATTTCACAGAGTAATTTCACAGATTTTTGAAGGACTACATGCTCCTGACATTGCAATGAATGATGATTTAATCTGGATTGTGAATGATATAGAATTAGAAAAACTGTGGAAGCTCCTTATAAAGATAATGGAAATCTCTGAATTTTTAAAACTGGTATAGCAGCCATTGTATCTAATAATGTACATATACTAAAAGAAGATAACATACACTGAAAGAAGACAACTTACACTAAAAGAAGATAACGTAATTGCTAACTCAAATTTTAAAACCCTTAACTATTTAAACACTCCATGCACACTATAAAGGGCATCTACATGACTTCTGTGTTCAGATTATATTCTTTCTCCATATATTTGAAAGTGTCAACAGACCTTCATGGGACCTGCTGGAATATTACTTCACCTGCTATGAGACAGACATTTACAATAGCCATTTAAAAATTCTTAAGGCATAACTAATCATTGCCTTATCAGTATGTCTTCTGGAAAAAACTGCAGGACAGCCTTGGTCACCGCAAAGGAATTCTGCTCCAGTTTACAGCTCCACTGCAAAAGGCACTGAGTTCCACTGCCTTGCTCCATAGCCAATGGCATAACCCCTTACCCTTCTGCTCAGACCCAGGCTGCCCACACATCTAGGGTTACTGCCTCAGGAAACTCCCAAGGTGCTTACACCTTTCTTCTTGAGTGTTTATGTCAGTATTGGGTTAGGCCCTTGATGAGATTTTCGAGCAGCAGAAGCAGCCAGATGTATTTGAGTGCGGATGAGCAAACAGGGCCAAGAAAATCTGTATTCAGGCTGCAGAAATAAAAAAATAAATAAATAAATAAATAAATAAAAAGAAAGGGAAGAGCATACTTGTAACCTCATCAGCTTTTCTTTAAGTACAATAGTCACATGAGTAATGCAATTATATAAACTAACTGGAAATAATTCCAAAACTTCCCTCCCCCACAAAAAAATATGAAAATATTTTGATGTTCCACTATCCTACAGATGGTGTTGAAACTATAGGAATGTGTGGCTGAACTTACAGCTACACTTTAAAAAAAAACCAAAAACTTTTCAAAAACCATCTTGACAAATAGCATACACTTTGTGGGACTCAAAATACCTAGGAATCCAGATCTGCCTCCAATGTCATGAGAGTCTTGTGTGGAGGAAGCACTGAGTACTGTGTCACTGCTGACTGCACCATTGCCACTGTCACAGTGTCCAGCTAATACCAGCAGAGTTTAACATAACTGAACTGGACTGATTCACACTGGTCCTGCGTTGGAAGACAGCCAGCCAGCCAGCCACAACATGGACAGGATGCAAACAGCACAGACTAAGTAAAAGAACCAGTACTGTATTAGATGCTACACTCACCAGTTACATGCTGTTTCAAAGATGAATGTTGTCAGAGATCAATTTAAATAACAAAAAAGGATTGGGGGAGGCAGGGCAGGGGAAGGTTGGAAATGTAAGTCTGAATATCAGCTTACTGGTATGGGAATGGATATATTAGCATTGCTATGGCTGGGAAGCAAGGCCATGAAGCAGCCAAGAGTTGAGCCTCTAAGCATGTCCAATGTGAAATAGACCTTTCCAGAAGCTAGAGCACACCCAGCTGTGCTAATCATTCATGCCAATAATAAGTGCTGTTTCTTCTTTCCAACCAACCTGTCTCCTGAGTACTTATTAAACATTGCAGTCACTGCTAAACCTGTTTATAGGGAATAGCTTTATCAAAGTGATGAAATTATCAGAAAAAAGATTCAGGAGTAGCAGAGGAGCACTGTGGTGAATGACAACCAGAGACTGTTCCAATAGCTTACAAATTTGGCAAAGCAGTCATGGGTCCTTTTCTTATGAAGGTCAATTAAAAATTTCAGCTGTACTGTAAACACCATTTTCCATATAACAGTGCCACACAATGTCCAAAGTAATCCCTTAATACAAAATATCAATTTTATTTTCCTCAGGAGATTAGCTCTCCTTTTGCAATGCAAATATTTTCAAGTGTACTAAACACATTCTAGCACCTCAGTATAGGGACTAAACTATTTGCATGCAAAATTACCCAAAGTAGGCAGACTGGCACAAGCTTATGCTTCTGCCATATGTGCTGAAGAATTTGAGCCAGGAAACTAGTAGTATCTGGATACTATTTACAATTTAAATTTGGTTTTACATTATTATTCAAAGGAGAAAATAAATAAAAAGCTTTCATTAAAATCAATGGTATACGTGATGCTAAGTTTACCCCAATCTTATCTGATTACACTTTTCAAGCTGAAAACGTGGTCCAGAAAATGTGGAGAATTTTCTCATTAAAACTGTGGCTTGCTTTTTTTTTTTCTTCTCAGAGCTTCTACTTTTTAGATACTTAAAAAAAAAAAAATCTGAAAGCTGTATCCCTCACATTTCTTTTAGACATTAGTACTTGTGTCACTTTATTTCCCACACGCTGTGTGTAGCAGGTTGTCACAGAACTTTGTAGCCTGGCAGAGTAGAAACCTGATTTTTTTGCCTGGGTCATTGCATTCAGGGCCTGCAATGGCTTTTGTTTGCACCCAGTTAAGTTTGGAGGAACTCCACAGATTTTGGATGAGCTACTGCAGTTTTGTATTGGCAAAATGGAAAAACAATTAGAGCTGCTGTAACTTATCAGTAACCAGAACATGAAAACCACAACTCTTGTGCTTCAGAAGTTCGTAGAAACACCACTTTCAAGAAACAGTGATCAGCACGACGTATGACAGGGGGTGGAGGGCATCTTGCCTGTCGTTCCAACTGTGCTTATACTCTTGCTAGACCTTTGCCTGCAGAACCCATTGACAAGCCGCCTGGTAGCAACAGCCACCATCTGTGCCAGTGCCATGATGTCCTGATGGCATGGGTGTCACCTGCCGAGGGAATCGGGCTGGCGTGGCTGTGCTGTGCTGCCTACCCTACCCGCTAGAAGCAGCAGGGAGAATCTGGCTAAAGCCAGCTTTGTGCCCTCCTGTAAGTGCAGGAAATGTAAGTCACAGATATAATTTATCTGGCTTTAGGTACCATCACCCTGAGGAGCTGGGTGTTTAATAACATGCTTCCCTTGCCTCAGTGCTAGGTGGTGTCTCTGTAAGCATCATCAGGTATTATCTATATTTTGCATTTGAATAACTTCTAGTGGGAAGAAGTACCTCACTTTTTTGGCTCTTTTACACCTAGAGGAAATCCAAGGACCTAAAAGCGGTAAGTAAGATCAAAACAAAACAAAATTAAAGGCGTGTGCTGTCAAAATCAGTTTTGAAGTCTAGGAGCAAAACGGTTTCCAGATGAAACTGTCTGATTTAATTTTTCCTAATTTGTGTCCGTGTTTTACCTTAATTGAGTCTTACAGAGTGGTAAGCAGATCTGCAGAGTGACTAGGAAAGTTCAACTATCAACATGAGGCATTTCTCCCACTGGTGTGGCAGAGATGCCACCAGAGCACCTCACCTTGCTCACACTTACCATCTCCGTGAAGTCAGTGGAGCCTTTCCTGTGAAAACCCGTTTTCATTCAAGCAGAACCAGGCCCCCTGTGTACCTTCTTCTACCTGATGTCTAAGAGCAAATCTAACATTCTTCTGACTCACAAAGGAACAGAAGTACAAGGAGCTAGCGTTTGCTCTAGTGCCAGCATCCCAAGTCAGCAGATGTTTTTCTTGAACAGAAAAGTAAATGAAAATATTAGGTTTTCTTTCTCTCCTAATGAAATTTGAACACAAAGAGAAAATTCTCGGCTGATACAAAATTGATGTACCTTCTGTGGCCTCTTGGGTACGCTGAACTGAACAAAGCTGGGGTTTTTTTTCTTATTATTGCCACTTTTCAGATAAGACTGATTAAGTTTGATCTCACCACAACCATGGCATTGAAGTATGCCCATGTGCTTATCCAATGTATACTGGTGTCACTCGGAAATGCTTATCCCATGCCTCTCTGCCTTTAAAATGGTTACAGCGTTACATGGGTTACATGACCAAAACAGCAAAAACAGGTTTTTAAGTTAGACTCTGTCTTCCTAAAAATTGTCATGGTTAATTTGTTTTCAGTCTCAGAAACTCTGAAGAAATGCCTCAGTGCATGAACTCTTTCCTGAGATTTTACAGTAAGAGCCAACATTTCTGCTGCACTGACTTTCCAAAAACGTCCCACAAAAGTACTCAAATTTTGCGGTTGCGTAGAAAGTCTAGTGAAAATTCTCCATGTTGCTTTTCTACCCTTGCGCATTAATACCACTGCATTTTAAACAGTGGTTTGATTTGAAATACTGAGGAAGTGGCAAAACCCAGCCGAGTCAAACCTGCTACCAAAAGACATGCCAACACCTCCCTCTGCTGCCAGCGGGGAAGAAGCAGCAGCAAGGCGCTCTTGGAGAAAAAGCAGGGTGTCCGTCCCAGGGCACCCAGAAAGTGGATGGCATTTAGGCTGCATAGTGCAATCCACTGTTGACTCTAGCAGTTTCCCAGTTCTCTCACTGCGGGAGTAAACCCATTAAATGCAAGCACTTCATCTTTCATATGAGTCTTTTTGCTAGAGCTGTGCACTGCCAAACGCCCTGCACTTTGGTGTGCTGCTCCCTCTGGCAAAAAAAACAAAACAAACTTGCAGGCACGTACTAGAAAGTATATCCTTGCATAGTACAAATCTAAAAGGTGTCTTGCAGCAGCATTTCTCTCCTCAGCTGCACAGAAAACCAAGTCTCTTTTGAAAGGTCTCTGAAAAACTTTTAGAAGACTGATAACTTTAAAATACAGAGATGGGAATATAAAGTAGACTTTTGCATGCAGAAATAGAAGATAAGTATTCTTGAAAATTAGGAACAGGGTCCGTCTGTGGCTGGCTTTTGAACAAATGTGCAAACAAGATGTGTAAAGTCTCTCTGCCACACAGACATATTCTTGCTAGGACCATCTGTGGCAGCAGACACTGCAGAGGGATAAGGGAGGCATTATGGGGTCGTAGTTCCCCCTTCCAGCCAAAAAGAAACCTGCAGAGCAAGTGATGCCTGCTTTCTGCTATGAAGAGTGCTGTGTCATTGCAGGAGCTCAAGAGTACCTACAGAAGGGCTATCAGCTTTTCTGCGTCTCTTGAGTATGGGATGAGACTCAAGTTGTTTCAAAGGGTATGACTCCAATAGTAGAGTCATATCCTTTTGTTGCTCTTTCTGCAATTAGATTTCCCTTCTTTATATAAACCCATGCAAACCTGTCAGCCGTATCACCCATCTCTGCTTAGAATTGCTATCCTTTAAGCACCTGAAATAACATATGACAGACCTATCCAGTCTCACTCATTTGAAGTGAGCTGTCTCCTCTTACTTTTGGCTTCATTTTCATGCAGCCGTAAAGATTCACGGCATATATCAGTGGAAAATGTAATATAACACTCAGAAGTTTTCAAATCTCACTCATTCAAATGAGTGTGACTTGACAAGTCTGATGTGATAAAATAATGCAAAAGGTTTTAAAGATTTCACTGAAATGCACAATGAAATGAAACCTTTTTCTTTCCTTTCTTTTTTCTGCTTTTTTTTAAACTTTAAAAATGAATTCTAAAAAGCTGTATCAAACTGATAGAGAATAGGGAGACTCTTAGTGTAAAGCCTGTCATTTCTCACCTCAAGAAGTCTTTGCAGTCACCCTCACTTACTTAAACTGGCAGTTTTACAGGGAGGGTGGAGGGTGGGGGTTAGGCAGGCAATTGAAAAGATGTGAAAGACTAAGGAATTGCATACACTGGAGTAGTGGCTTTATCAGAATTAACTTGCAAAGAAAGAATTATAAATGAACAAAGAATTTAGCTGTAGCATACCTTAGCTGGCATGGTTACCACACTGTAAATGCAGGGAAGAAGAGAGAGGACAGAACACAAAGAAATAAAAACTGGTAAAAAAAGATGACCCATCTGCTTCCAGAGGGGTGCTTTAGTTGGTGGGTTAAGTTTTCAACTGTTGGATGGTTAGACGTTGTGGTAGTGAGTACTATTTTGAAATGGTTAGACTGATTTGATGGGAAAATATCTATACATACTGAAAAAGCTAATGTGCTGCTGACTCCTAGTCATCACAGATATTGGAGACATAAAGGAAAAATGTCAAACTTGCATAGCTAAGCATAGGCTTCTATAATTCTATTTGGTACACGAATAGTTGTGGATGAGTATTTAGAAGAACTGGAATTGCACAAGCTCTGTTGAGGCTGGCAGGACTAGAAGGTTCACATCTTTTTTGAAAGGCATTCTTATTTGTTTGGATATATGAATCCAGCTTCTTAATTTTATGAACCTGTTATAAAAGACCAGCCTCAAATGATTTAAATGTAGCAAGATCTAATGAAGAGGACTGTACTTTCTATATCTCCCTACTGAAGTGAGACTTTATTGGAAAGTCAAGGATGTACACATCCTGTTTACTTTACTGTGAGCTCTAGCTATAGTGGATGTAAGAAAATACCTCCTAGGTTAGTTGTTTTGAAGCTTCATCTAAAGCATATATTATTTTCTGCTCTCAAAAAGAATAAACTTTTCTAAGTGGACCACTGTTCTAATCCATCATGTGGCAATCTTTTTCTTCCTACTATGCAGAATTAATCTCTGTACTGGAGTTGATGTGCTTTTCTTATTGCTGAACTACCTGTGCTTTAAGGGTGTTAGATTCTTGTTTGTTTAAAGCCACTCACAGTCTCACATAGTGTCAAAATTCAAGCTTGTCATTGTGCTGAATGTGAACAACTCAACACTGCTCAGCATCCTGTACAGCTACTTGCTGCTTCATAGCTATGACACTAACTGACTTCTGTAATACCTTGGCTCTCCTTTGGACAGACAAATAAGCAGAAGACAGAAGAAAGCCCTACAAAGTGGTGACAGACAAAGCAAAGGAGCCAAAAGCAAAAAGTCTGGGTCTGCTGGGCACAGATGTCTCCACCAAATAGTGCAACTAGAACTTTGATTCCTACTTCAGAAATGAGTAGGGCCAGACTTTATCCCCAACTTAAATTTCTAAAGACTCCCACAGTCCTTCCAGCTGGAAGGGACCTTGAAAGTCTCCATTCCAGCTTTCTGCTCCAAGCAGGAGTTCAACGCTGAATTCAGGTCAGGTTGCTTAGGACTTTGTATAGTCGGGTCTTGAAAATTTTCAGTGATGGAGATCGCATAACCCCTCTGCATAATCTGTTCTACTGCTTCTTATGGTTTAACCCTGGCTGGCAACCAAGCACCTCACAGCTACTCTGCTTACTTTCCCTGAGTGGGATGGGGGAATCAGAAGTGTAGAAGTGAGACAATTTGTGGGTTGAGATAAAGGCACTTTTAATAGGTAAAGCAAAAGCCACACACACAAGCAAAGCAAAACAAGGAATTCATTTACTGCTTCCCATAGGCGGGCAGGTGTCCAGCCAACTGCAGGAGAGCAGGGCTCCATTATACGTAATGGTTACTTGGGAAGGCAAACACCGTAACTCTGAATGTGCCCCCTTCCTTCTTCTTCCTCAGCTTTATACGGTGACCGTGTCATCATATGGTCTGAAATGTCCCTCTGGTCAGTGGGGGCCAGCTGTCCTGACTGTGTCCCCTCCCAGCTCCTTGTGCCCCCCAGCCTCCTCACTGGTGGGGTGGGGTAAAGGCCTGGGCACTGGGTAAGCCCTGCTCAGTGACAGTGGCAACATCTCTGCATTGTCAGCGCTGTTTTCAGCACAAATCCAAAGCATAGCATCATACTAGCTACTGTGAAGAAAATTAACTCTACCCCAGCCACAACCAGCACACTGCTTAATCATCCTTACAGTGAAATTTTGTTTCCCAGCATCCAATCCAATATCCAATGAGAACCTCTGCTGTTTCAGTTTATGACCATTCTGTCTCACCTTCCACCTGAACACCTTCGAAAGCAGCAGGGCTGCATCTCCTCAGTCCCCTCCCTTTGGTGCCTGGGCTGCTGTTGCATACCTTTGAAGCTGTCCCTTCTCCTGGCTGTATCAGCCCCAGTCCTCTCCTTGCAGGGCATGGGCTCCAGCCCCACCATCTTGATTGCCACCCCTGCCCTTGCTTGTAGTTCTTTGGACATGCTTTCTTGCCCTTTTTGAAGACAACGGCAACATTTTACTTTCTCCTGTCATCAGGGGATTTTTCCAGAAACTTTCAAAGATCAAGCAACCTTAGATGCTTCCTAACAAGTCCCAGGAACTCACAAGGGTCAAGATTACTCAAGAATCATAGAATCATTTAGGTTGGAAAAGACCTTTAAGATCATTAAGTCCAACCATAAACCCAACACTGCCAAGTCCACCACTAAACCACGTCCACAAGTCCCACATCTACATGTTTTTTAAATACCTCCTGGGATGGTGACTCAACCCTTCCCTGAGCAGCTTGTTCCAGTGCTTGACAAACTTTTCCATGAAGGTATTTTTCTTAATATCCAATCAAGACCTCCCCTTTGAGGCACAAATTGAGTTCATTTCCTCTTGTCCTATCATTTGCTACTTGGGAGAATAGACCAATACCCACCTTGCCTACAACCTCCTTTCAGGCAGTTGTAGAGAGCAACGAGGTCTCCTCTCAGCCTTCTCCAGACTAAACAATTGCAGTTCTCTCAGCTGCTCCACATAAGACTTACTCTCTAGACCTTCAACAGCCTTGTTGCCCTTCTTTGGATACGCTCCAGCACCTCAATGTCTGTCTTGTAGTGAGGGGCCCAAAACTGACCATGGTATTTAAGGTGAGGTCTCACCAGTGCTGAGTATAGAGGGATAATCTCTTCCCTAGTCCTACTGGCCACACTATTTCTGATAGAAGGTAAGATGTTATTGGCTTTCATGGACACCTGGCCATGCTGCTGGCTCATGTTCAGCCGGCTGTCAACTAATGCCTCCAGGTCCTTTCCTACCAGGCAGCTTTCCAGCCAGTCTTCCCCCAGCCTGGAGCATGGCATGGGGTTGTTGTGACCCAAATGCAGGATCCAGCATTTAGCCTTGTTGAATATCATACAATTGGCCTCAGCCCCTTGATCCAGCCTGTCCAGATCCCTCTGTAGAGTCTTCTAACCCTCAAGCAGATCAACAGTGCCCCCCAGCTTGGTGTGGTTTGCAGACTTGCTGAGGGTGCACTCAATCCCCTCATTCAGAACACTGATAAAGATGTTAAACTGAACTGACCCCAATATTGAGCTTTGAACACCACTTGCGACTGGATGCCAACTGGATTTAACTCCATTCACCACAACTCCTTGGGTCTAGCCTACCAGCCAGTTTTTACCCAGTGAAGAATATGCCCATCCAAGCCATGAGGAGCAATTTCTCCAGGAAAATGCTGTGGGAAATCATGTCAAAGGCTTTACTGAGGTCCAGGTAAACAAAATCCACACCCTTTCCCTCATCCACTAGGTGGGTCATCTTGTTACAGGAGGAGATCATATTAGTCAATCAGAACTTGCCTTTCATAAACCCATGCTGGCTGGGCCTGATCACCTGCTTGTCCTGTATGTGCCATGTGATGGCACTCATGATGATCCACTCTATAACCTGCCCTAGCACCAAGGTCAGGCTAATAGGCCTGTAGTTCCCTGGATCCTCCTTCCAGCCTTTCTTGTAGATATGTGTCACATTTGTCAGCCTCCAGTCAACTGGTACCTCCCCAGTGAGCCAGGAATGCTGATAAATGACTGAAAGGGGCTTGGTGAACGCTTCCACCAGCTCCCTAAGTACCCTTGGGTGGATTCTGTCCAGCTCCATAGATGTGTGTGTCTAAGTGGTGTAGCAGGTTGCTTACCATTTCCCCTTGGATTATGGGGGCTTCATTCTGCTCCCCATTTCTGTTTTCCAGCTTAGGGGGCTGGTTACCCCGAGAACAACTGGTCTTACCATTAAAGACTGAGGCAAAGAAAGCATTAAGTATCTCAGCCTTTTCTTCATCCCTTGTCACTATGTTTCCCCCAACATCTAATAAAGGGTAGAGATTCTCCTTAACCCTCCTTTTGGTGTGAGTGTATTCATAGCAACACTTTCTATTGCCTTTTACCACAGTAGGCAAATTAAGTTCTGAGTCAATCCTTATCCACTGGTGGTAGCACATCTCCCCCTTGGACCCTGTCAGGGGAGACCTGGGAGATTGTTTCCATGAAGGCCAAGGCAATGAATACTGGGTATCTCAGCCTTTTATGCATCCACTGTCACTAATTCAGCTGCCTCATTTAGCTGCGTGATGACATATTCCTTTTTTATTCTTTTTATTCAACTGTGCAGACAGAAGCTCATCTTGTTGCCCTTGGTGTTCTTTGGCAGTTTCAACCTTACCTGAACTTTGGCTTTCCTGACAATATCCTTGCATTCCCAGACAATGTTTCTTTGGTCTTCCTTTGCTGCCTGTCCTCATTTCCACCTCCTGTGTAAGATCATTTGTACCAGGGCTCAGCCACATGTTCCTGTTTAGCCAAGCTATTCTTGTGATGAGTTGACTACTTTCCTGAAAATCTGTGTGACTTGGAGCTTGGAGGAGATTGCCCCCAAAGACTCACTGCTTTTCTTTACTGCAGTTGCAGTAGTTCCCCAATGGTTTCATCATTCAAAGTGTTGCCTTGAATCAGCAGCAGTTGTCACTGCCATCTGGCATTAGAGCTGTTTTTCATACACTACTATGTTATTTACTGTTGCACAATAAATTCATAATGCTCACGATATTAAAAATATGTCAGCCTTTCCTGGTTTTGTGACTAGCTGCTTTTCTTTCTTCGCATATGCTTCAAGATTTGCTTGGGTGTTACTCTGCTGTTATGCAGGGGTCTGGGCTATGTTCCAGTTTTAAAGCCATGCTCCCTGAGGGAATAGTGGAGTAAAAGTATTTTTTCTTTGGTAGTGGTACATTTCTAGTAGATAGAAAACATACCTGTGTGCCTTGAATCTGTGTTGAATATGGCGATAACTATAAACATGAAAGATTTTACTAAAAGTGACTATTGCAGACTCTTGCACAAATGGGAACTTGTGGTCTTGCCACAGTTACAATGGATTAGAGAAGGAGGACTTTGCCACATGTGACAATAGCCATAAATACTGATGGGAGAATAAAAACTCTCAAGAGCTAGCTCTGAGCCCATCAGAGCACACTTGTGTGAGTAAAGGTGAATCTTGAAGGAGAGGAGGTAATACATCCCCATGTGAGTAATTTACAAGGTGCTGTACCTTTTAGCCTTTGGAAAATGCTCAAAACACAGCCTCAAATTTCATGGGAAATGAGATTGTTAATCTAATTTTGAACCAAACTCCATGTGAATAATAGCCAACTCACCAGCTATCACACTCAATCAGCAGACTGTACTTGAAGGCCCCAGGAGACATCCACACAGTTTGAAAACTGACTTGATATATTCAGTGAAGGATGATTTTCCACATGTGTGTATGTGTTTGTATATGTATTTTGAGGAATTTGTTCTCATAAGCTACTTTGTGCAATATTAAGTTTCATTCTTAAAGATGTTCATCTTCCTTCAATTTAAATAACAAATTGCAGAGAATAAGTATGATTTTTTTTCTCCCAGTCCTGTAGTTTGTGTAATTTCTACACTTTCATTTGCGGATACGGCATCGTACACTGTGAACAGAAAAAGGGCATACTCATATGACTGCTAGACATTTTTCTTGTTTAGTGCAACACACCCTTTCATGGCATATGCTCTCAATTTCCTTTCTTCCCTTAGCACCATTAAGTGACATTTCTTTACTATGAGGAATAAACTGCCTAACAGCTTCTGTTCCTCACCTATCTTCATCAAGTGGATTTTTATTGCACTCTTTTGTATTGACTACATTACTGCTGTTTCCCATTAAGCTGAAATTTCATCACATTTCTGCAAGTTCTTTCCTGAAGGTTACTGCTGCAAAGACGTAAACTAATTCATCGTAGTTCTCCTTTTCATAGTTTCTTTTCAGATGTATGTCTTTTCTGAAGGCCTACAAGCAGCTCCTAGGCACAACTGCAGGGTACTTTTGATATGAAAGCCAATTCCACTCAAGTATTGTGCTATTGACTCTACAAATGAATCTTTTCAGATTTCCTTTTCAGAAGCTTTACTAATCCTGAGCATAATTTTCTTCTTCTGTAATGCTTTTCTTCTAGTACTTTAGAGGCCTTTGCACGTTGTGGATGATCTTTCATTCACCAAACCCCGTCTGCTCCCGATTTTTAGATAAATGAAGGCTGAATGTTATTTTTTTCTGGCTTAGTACAGTTGTTCTAGCACCACCCACTTTGGAGTCTTACAGTATATTTAATTGTGGTGGGTAAAATTAATGAACACTAAGGTTTGCAGTTTGCCTGCGAAGTGAGGTGAATAATTATTACAGCAATGAAAAAAAGGACAAACTGTGACATGGAGAGATGCTGAACTAAGTGTAGCTGTATATGGAATAAAATCTATATAATCTGATGCACAGAACAGTGATTTTTTTAAAAATAATTTTGTTTTTGTTGCTGTAAGTATATTTCCAGTCACTGAAATCACAGGTGCTGATCTTGGTTCTCACTATAGCTCAAAGAATACACTGCAATAAATATATGGTTCTGACTGGAGCTCCATTGTTTAAATAAAATCAGAACAACGTAACAGCTACAGGTGGATAAACAGCAAACATACCTTTACAAGGGCAGATTGAGTCTTATCTGAGCAGCCTCTGATGCTCTGTGGGCACAGGGTTGTTTGTAGGATTTTCTGCTGAGCAGAACAGGCAGCCTGAAACTAATTCAGCCGGGAGGCTCTGATGGCCCGTAGGCAGTTAAATCAGCTTTGCTCTGACTCCCTCAGAGTTTTACTTATTCTGTTCTTCACGCTTGCCTTGCAGAGGTGCAGCTCAAAAGCTAACCAGCGATATTTTGGAGCACCTAGTAACCTGTCAAAACTTCCCAGAGCTGTTTCTTCTCTGACCTTTCTTCTATACTTCACACTTCTTGACTCCATCATTGCCCATGTTTCACTGTCTCTTTGCTATTTTTAGTCTAAATTGAACTTTTAAATTTGAATTCTAGAAACAAAACATTCTGTCCCCTCAGCCTAGTAAACATGATTTAAACAAAATTAAAGCCCAGTAATTACCAGCTGAGTGGGCAGTTACATGGTATGCCTTTTGGATTTAAGCTTTAGGTTTTTAGGCATTCAGTCAGATGCAGTAATTTAAGGCATATGAGGTCTGGAAAAATACTGTTAGGGGCTCATTTTCAAAAAATGTTAGAGAGAGAATTTATTGTTAATTAATAACTACATGAATGAAGAAAAAAGAATATTAATAAATAAAGAGATGGAATAAAAAGTCCCCTTGGTCCTGGAAAGGATGATTCAAGGTTTTAATCATGTTTACTTGGTTATGAGCTCTGTCCTGAGCTACATGTAGGAAAGCAGGCATCAGAAGTACTAATTATAAGCACTAAGCTCGTACTGCTGGAATTTTCCTTCCTCAGTTTGGGACTGAAATATAAAATGACCAGGTAAACAATCAAATCTCAGTCCCTTTTTTCAGTTGCTCCAGAAACTCAATTTACCTAGTTAGAAATGGGAGCCTATATCTCTCCTCTTAACCCCTTCCCAAAGCCTCCATCATGAAAGGGTGCAAGGCTTGGTTATGCAGGAGTCGTGCCCCCCACTTCAGGCTGTGTACAGAGGGGTGGGATTTAGATCTGCTCATAGAGGATGCCTGCATGCTCTTGTCCTGCTGGATTCCCAGTGCTTCTTCCAGCAGTTCATCTCCCAGCTACCAGCAGTGGCTCTGCTCAGCTATTCAGCTTGGGAGAAACTTCCCTGCAAACTGCCAAGTGTGTAGAGCACCCAGAGCACATCTTGCAGCCAGCATCAGCAGTTACAGGAATCAGAGTTACATCCCTCTCTCTGGCAAGGCTTGAGTGTTGGGATGGTATCATGGTGTGGAGCCCCTGCCCCCCTGCCCCCCACCCCACCCCAAACCAGAGATACCTTGGAAGCCAGGTGTGTGGTGCAGCTCCACTGGAACCCATGTTGTGAGGGTGCCTGGGGCAAGGATATGGCTTCTAACATGAAAACAAATGAATTAAATATTGCCATCCTGTTGTCCACAAAACCACCACCCAGCCCAGCATGGCTGGCAGGCATGTTTCTCTAGAATTAATGAGGTTAATTTTTGGCTCAGAGGTACAGATGAAGAAACATCCTTCTGCTGTGTCCTGTGGATATAGGGGGAAGTTGCTATAGTTTGTTCCTTCCCCCCTGCTCTAGCACTTTAAAATTAACATATCTGTTAAGAAGCTTGTTTGTTGTTTTGTTGGTGCTGCAGTTGCTGTCGTTGTTTGAAGAATCTCATTTGCCAGTGTAAATCTTGTCAGTTTGTTCCTCTCCAGCATCCCCCTTCCTCTACCTCCACCCACTCCACTGTCTCCATCTCTTCATCCACCCTTTTTTGTGAATGTCACTGGGCTGGACCAGTCACTCACTCCCTGCTACCCCTATAGAAACCCTGCTCAAACTGAGACTCTGCTGTAGCAATCTAATCTGGAATGTGCTATTTGATTTCAGCAGCTCAATTGGATCAGCCACCTGCAGAGCAAAACACTCTCCTGCCAGCTTGGCAGAGCAGAGCTTAACCACTCACCCTTCAAGGCCAAGTCTGGTAAGCATAGGATGTAGCTCCACCATTAATCGACTCAGAGATTAAAGAAATGGCAGGAGCCCATGGAAAATATCCTATGTACTTCGGTAACTTTAAATTATAACTATTGACATGATCAGGTTTTTATATTTTGTTCTGAAGGCTGAAGAATTTTAACAGCAGAGAATAAGAAGAAATTCTTTTTTGTCCCCTAGGAGCAGGAAAGAGGTCATCTCCAGACTGTATTCCCAGGCCTCTCGCCACTCTTCTCCTTTGTCCTGGAACTGCAGCTGTCCTCTTTCTGCTTGAACATACGTTAACTACAGCATTCAGGAAAGACCACTTCTATAATTACTGTGTCATTACCACACAGAATTATTTGGTGAAGGACATGATTATCCATCTGATTGAAAAGGCTGGTTTAGAAGCACCCACCTCAACCCTGCACATTTGGTTTAACAGGGCTTCTTCCCAAGAGATCAGTCAGCATTTGCAGGTTTGCAGGGTGCTCCAATGTTCCTGCTGCCTGGTGAGCCCTGGCATTCATACCTCAAGATAAAATAAATTGAAGAAAGCTTTTAAAATTATTGCATAGCTTGTAAAATGCAACACTTGCTTCTCACGCCATTCCAGGTCTTTTAGTTCCACTTGTAAGTTCCTTCAGTGACTGAACTCATAGATGGCTCTGCTTTTAAATTGCACTAGGTGCAGTCTGTAGGCTGTCAGCTGCACTGGGAGGCAGTGTGCTGCTAAATATTTAATGGTTTCTTTTCCTTTTTTTTTTTTTTTTTTTTTTCTTTTCTTTTCCCCTTTGGAAGACAGATTTCTTACTCTTTCTCCTCTGGCTTCTTCACTGAGATGCAGTCCTCAGAGTCTGACAATCTGTCAACAAGTCCTTAAAGTATTTAGGGTAGGGGTGGGGATGGAAAACTTCTTCAAGTTCATGACCACTTTTTCTTGGAACTGATCATCTGGGTTCCCCTCACCCGCTTCAAAGCTAGATTCAATTTTAAAGCTTGTTAGATAAAGCACAGTGTGCAATGCTATGGATAAAATAAATCTTCTAAAATGTATCCTGGCAAAACTGTGCACGCCATGTTCAGCAGATGCTTTATTTAACACAGTTAATTTTCCTTTAGAATTCCTGCCCTGTCCTCCCCTTCCTTTTTATCTCACAGGTCTGCATTTGTACATGTTTTCTCTGTGCTGTGGATGAATATCTTCTTTAAAGATCAGCTTGTTTCTTCCACTTTTCCTTCTTATTATCAATAAAGCCTAAAATGCTGGATTTTGTGTCCAACTTTAAAAATAATGATGTCCGGCCAAGTTCAAATTAAGCAATATGTATGAGCATGTGAGACTTAAAAGGATGATTTGCCAACTCACGACCATCGAAGCTGTTTTTTAGAGACCTATACTTGAAATCTTGCCAAGGAAAACAACTTTATGAGCTTTTATTACTGTCTGTTTGTAAAGGAGGAATGATAGCTCCACTGATATTACCTCTATGCTCTTCTACTCACCTTTATTTTACTCATTGTTGCAATAGGTTTTATATTGTGAAAACAGATGAAGCATAGGTAGCATTTGCCTTTCAAATATAGAGTAGATTGGATCAATAAATTTTGGTTGAAAGAAGGATTCTCTTGAAAATGCAGAAGTTTGGTTACATGTAACAGTTCTGTTGCTTCAATAGCTATTAGTTTTTCACAATATGATATGCAATATTTGTTCCAAATAGCATGTAGAAAATTGGCATATTTCTGACCCACTACTGTGTAGCAACAAAGCTCTGCATTATACGTGCTCCTTTTGATCAGTGAAGAAAAGCTAGATCCATGGAGCCTCATCCCATCCTGCCTATGATATTCTTATTCTTTTGTAAATTAACAGAACTATATAGAAGTATATTATTTAAACCTGCCATGGTTACATGAAAATGAATCAAATGTCATTGCCACAAGAGAAGATACAAATTTATAAAACTTTTTTTTTGTTTTGTTTTGTTTCCAGAAATATCTAAACAGATATCAATACATGCATCTTTTGTAAAAATGTCTTTATTGCAAGAAGCTTTTGACAAAAGGCAATGAGGTGAAGGCACTTAGGCTTCCAGCAGTCATGCAGTGAGGTGGAAGCCTGGGCACAGAGATTCCTGCATGGCTTAGCTGTTGTGAAGCCAGGATCTCCCAGAGACATGGTTGAGGAGCTCCTTGGTACCTCTGAGGGCTCCTGGGCAGCTGGTTCCTCTCCCAGGGCAGAAGGGTAAAGGAAACCATGACTTAACCAAGGACTTTGCTGCTCAGTCTGCCAGCTCCATTTTCTTCCAGAACAAAATGTTTGCGTTATTTCAAAATGGCTCTTCTACCTAGATGTTTTCCTTCGCAGCACATTTCAATGTTTCTACCCTGTGCTCCAAAACAAAATGCTTTTTCAGGATGTTGAACTTTCAGAAAGGAAATGAAGATTTTTGAACTGTGACACGTAACTAGTGCCTTAGCAATGCTATTGGCAGGGAAGCCAGGGACTGAAGTTACCTAGATTGAGTCTGAGAGGCAAAGAAAAAACAAGGAACATTTCCTAATGATATCAGTACTGTGCGTGTTTGTGAATACATGCTGGGTTTATTCTTTCAGTCTATGAAATTGACACCATCTTTGTGTATTTACTTCAACTTGACTTCACGCCCACCTGTCTTCAGAAATTCAGGAATTGCACAAAATGTTAAAGTTCAGTGCTACTCAAAGAATAAGACAGTTCAAAGCCAACTATGTGGGGATGGGTTGGGAGTGCAAACAGACAAGGAATCAGTCATGCTCCTTAGGGTTTAGTTTTCAGGCAGGGGTATGGTCACTGTGCCCAGCTGGAGTGACCTAGATTCAAGCTGCCTCCCACCTCGGAGCTGTATTGCTAAGCCCTGACACCAAGTTTCATCCCTCACCCCCTCCTCTCTGATTTTACAAGATCGACATTGGTCCCCAGGTTTCCAGTCTCATACTGTAGCATGAGCCTCCTTGCCTGCTTGCACATCTTCTTTCTCATGACCTGATCCTGCAAAAGAACTTGCTGTTCTCCCTGCTGCAGAGACAATCATTGCTCCTTGCTTTTCTTCTCCTTCTAGAAACCTCTGTCATCTGCAATGCAGCCCGTTCTGCTGGAACCAGCTGCTCCTCACAAATGGATGAAGTGAAGATTTATTATCATCAGAACATGTGGAAATTAGAAAATGGACTAATGGAAACCATTAATGTCCTCCTCTCAACAATCAGATGAATGGTAGATCAATGCAGTATATTAATAGATTGGATAGTTTTTAAGGCGATATAAACATTAAGTCTCAGATATTAGATGGGAAGAAAGTAAGAAAGAAAGGACAGAACTTCATTATATCTATGAAAAATACAAAATATCATTTTTAATACATATTTCCTGTCCAGCATTTTGATATCTTTGAAGAGATAATATTGAAAACTGCTTTGCATCCTCCCATAATACCACCTAACTTTGATATGAAACAGTCTACCTCCTTACAAAGCAAACCTTATTGCAACCCTGTAACAATGAATAAATCTTATGTTTTGTATTCTACGGGTAAAACAATAATAATAATAGTCATAGTCTGCAGACAATAATTGTTACTTCTTTTAATATCAATGGCTCTTTTGTTTGCAGTATGTGCTTAACATTGTAAAAAGGAATGATTAAATATGATTGATACAACAGTTGCAGTACCCACACACATTCTACATAAACCTCAAAGGTAAACCTCAAAGAAGAGAAAAAAAGAACTCTAAAGGAAAATTACTGCAAAGTACTTTATGCTAACCTAGCATCATGCATAAAAATAAAATAATGTCTATTAGTGAATGATTCTTAAACTTGAGGGACTAATTAAGTCTTTAATGTGGTCACATGTTTTGGAAAATATTAGAAGACTTAGGATCCAAGAAACTGCTTCTCAAATAAAACTTTGTGAGGGTCAGTCCACCCACATCTTCAGGACTCAGTTTTAATCAAAATTCCTCAATAAATTCTCATTGAATTGCTTTGTGTCATTACCTGTGGGAGCATTTATGGATGCAGATGATGATTTGAACTACCACAAATCCCATAAATGAGAGGTCAGAAAGGTTAGATCATGGCAGTTCAGTGAAGAAATGAAAACAAACCATAAATTACCTCCAGCAGAAGGACAGCATGTTCAGCCAGACGTCACAGGTTTTGTTTTTCAATTGCTAACAGCCCTCTGACACCCTATCACAGTGCTTGGTTTTAACAGCTTGTAATAGGTCACTCCAATCAGGAGAGTTCAGGACTCACTTGTACATATTCAACATGCCAAGCTATAGCTGGGTAACTGAGGGAGTACTAATTCATTTTAATGGGTTGAATAAATCAAAAAGCATTGCTGATTTTTTTTAAGTTGTAACTAGTAAAGAAAAATGTGAATATTGCTGGTTCACTTAACTTAGAATGGGGTGTTGACAAAGAGTGGTTAAAATAGTTTTGTATGCTGGTGTTCTTAGTGCACACAGAAAAAAAACAAGGTAGTGAATTTTAGAAGTTGTTTCTTGTTATTGGGGAGTTTACAGAGAAATACAGTAGGGAAGGACCCTGTCTAAAAGATTCAATGTCACACATTATGATGGGTATGAATTTATTTCATAGTAAGGTTGGAAGCTATAAGTGCTTCCGTTGCTGTTAAATTACACTTCAGCATAGCTAAGTGCGTCATTAAAATCATGTATTACTGACATGGGCAATATTTATTTAATTTAATTTTATGGCACATATTTCAAGCAGGACAAGAAGAAATACCATCTTACCTGCCCCATGGTCAGGAAGTTTATGAGCATTGTCAAACAGACTCAGAATCAAGAAACTGTACCCATTAACACCAAAACCACTGGCATTATGGGACTTTTTGTTTTAAGAGAGGGTAAGCAGAGGACAGAAAAGACATGGAGCTCTCTGTCCATAGAAAGGGTGGTGACATCAAGAATGGAGGGGAGAACTCAAAAAGTGCAACAGCGATCCTGGAATGTGTGAGTTCTGGTCTGTAGAGGAGCCTAATTCTGGTTCAAGCAGAACAAAAGCTTGAAAGAGGAATGAAAAAAATGAAGAATTAAAAAAGTATGTAGTGAAAAGCAGAGATGATGAAAGGTGTACTGAATGCCTCAAGAGGTTAAAATCCCGCCTTTCATCTCCATGTCCTTTGCTCAAATCCAGCTTGAGACAATTGTGACAAAAAATTATATATTGCCGTATGATGTTGGTCCAGCTGCCTCACCAACAACATGAGATGGTGGTTACTATCAAGTTGCTGTCAGATAGATGCCACTGCAGCCATCATTAAACAGTTGGTGCTTGCAGGCTGGCTGCCTTACAGAGGAATGAAAGACCTGAATGATTTGAGTAAAGAGAGAAAGATAACAGCTGAGAGTGGTTTCTCCAGTGGAGGTTGGGGTATAGTTGTTGAGCAGGGCTGCGATAACTTGCAGCACTGCCTGTGCTCGTAGCTGTTCCCTGAACAGAGGACTTCAGTTTCGAGGGCTGTCAAAATGCCAATTTTGGCAGTGGTTAAAAATAAAAAAAAAGGCAAAGTGGATCACTGAACATAATCACAAAGGAATGGGGAGCTGGACTTATTTTGGAAATTAAATGAGCACGGTGAGACCTAGCTAAGAAATGCTGCTGTGTGCAGCTTTGACGGCAAGGAGAAAATGGCGCTGAACTGCTAATGTGGCTGGAGGACATGCTGAACACTAGGATATGTGCCATAAGACAGATCTGTGACAATTACATGTGACCATAAGGCAGCACTGGCTTCTTGCTGTCAGACCCAGATGTCCAAATGTGTTTTGTGCATGTTTGTTGCCTTTTTAAAAAATGTAATAAATGGTTAATGTAAAAAAAAAAAAAAAAAAGAGCACAATTATCCATCCCTGACCTGAATTCTGTAAGCAAAAATAAGAGATGAAGGAATATTACTGAGGGGAATGAGATCCAGAAGGAAAAATTATGGACTAGTGCCAGTAACTCTCATATAAGAACCAGCTTAAAATCTGGAGGTTAAAAAGGACCAGCCTAACAGCAATTCAGTCGGAATTTGTTACACACATGTAAGTTTTGGGCTTAAGTTGACAAGAAAAGATGCGTTGACACAGGTTAGAGGAACTGAAATAACAGTGTTGGTTGTGTTCCATGTCTTTAGTTAGGCATGTGAGGACAAATCTGTAAAGGTATGCAGGTACCTGAGGAATCTGACAAGGGCATTAAACCTCTCCAAAACTCACAAAGGCCAAACCCATACAAATTAATTAGATGCTGACACCCACTTGCCTCTAATTTTGCTAAAGAGAGGTGCCTAAATATTTCCAAGGATCTGGGGCTATGTTTCTATCTGCATCTGTGGCTGCCTAAACATCTTGGAAAACCTGGTCTCCACCAGCTAACTTCTGTGTGCATTTATCAGCTTGCACCCCCAGATCCTACTCACATGTCTGGAACTAATTTGCCTTCTGCAAGTGAAGAACTTTTTCACATGACTGTTTGCTCCGTTTGCATAGTACTGGGGCTAAACTGCCTCTCCAAATCATCTCTTCATCTGCTTACCTCCTCTTCCCCTTATGCCTCTGCCCCGTGGGGACGCGGGAGGGAGCAGTGTGCAGTGTTGCAGTGCCTTGCCCACAGGAAAGGACATATGCTTTTTCTGCATACCAAGCTGTACCATGTTCCCAGGAGCAGCAGGGTGCTGCTGAAGAAAAACGCCTTGGGAAAAGGGGCAGGCAGGGTCCTGGCAGAGCTTGCCTGATACTGGGGCTGGCCCCCAGGCCCTTGCTGCTAGAGAGAGACAGAAGAGGTAAGTTTCTCCCGGCTTTTTCAGATTCTTCCATGGTAAAGGGCAATCTGAATCCTTGCACTGAACCCTTGAGCAGCTTTTCCCTAACATTATGAACTGGAGATCACAAAACAAGACACAGCAATGGAGGTCGCCTAATCCAGATGGCTAGCACAGTGCTCACCAGTCACAGCTTCATATGACTTAGTGCAAAGAATAGGGGGCTTTTATGTTATGAGAATAAAGGATTCTTTCAGCCATATTTCTATGATTTACACTATCAAAATACCAACAAAATGCCTCCTCTTGTTCCTTTGATGTATACTGTGTTTCTGAGGTTTACCGTGCTCATGCCAGAGAACCTCATTAAAAACAAAGAAAAGGCAGCCAAATTAAACTCATTATTAGCTCCACATTTTTTCTCATGTGTGTGTGTCTGTGTGTTTAGGTATGTATAAAGTGCATGCATACACCATGTGGATGTCTACGCATTTTCCATACAGTAGAAAGAACTGGAATTCTGTAATGCTACTGAGGTGCGTAAGTTATTTGCTTTCTAGATATCACCAGTTGTGTAAAAACCTGCCAGTTTGGAGAAGTCTGCGAACTCAGTCCTTCTGAAAAATACTGTAGACTAAGAATCATAGTTTTTTCATGCCAATGAAAAATCACTTTACATCAAGCGCTGGTGTAAGCTCCCTTTTTGCTCCTGCAAGATGAACAGCTTTGGGTAAATCGAATGACCCACTTACCCATAAGCTCCATCAGAAACTGCAAAAGGCCAGTCTACCACATCCTGAACACTTCATGTCACTCTCCTTGCTCTCTGAGTATCTTACACTTTCAAAGCTGATGCTAAGGCTTCTGGTGCTCCAGGTAAACCATCAAATATCTGTGCTTACCGCAGGAACCCAGATAAAAATGGTCATGGATTGCTTTGCTGCTCCTCCTGTTCTGCTGCCCTGGAGATATAACAGTTCCTGCAGATTCAGAAATTATTTGGTTCTAGCCTGTTTTAAACATAGCTTTTATGTTTGAGGAGAACGATGAAAAGAGGAAGAAGAAAGAAGATGGTTCAAAAACAGTTACAAAGACCTAGACAGTGACACAGTGCCTTAGGGAGTTGGAGACAAGCACCTTGTGGAGCTGGTTGCCCATTCTGATGTAAGTCAAGGCCACTTTTGTTTTCCTGTCACCCTGAAAGCCTCTGGAAAGTTGCTTCCATGTAACAATTTATCTTGCCTCGCTGAATACAGCTACAGCTTTCTTTTCCAGTTAGCCGCCTGCCACTGGGCAGACCCTGTAAAGTGCTGGCTGCTCACCCACTGAGGTAGGAGGGTATTTCTGCTTTGTTGTACTAGATCACTTGCTAGGCCAGGTGGCATGTGATGCTTGCAGATTGCAGAGCCTAGCACTGAGCAGGTAACAGTAAAAAAATAAGTCCTGTTTTCTTGCCCTACTCCTAGATCCTACACACCACTAGGCATTAAAAACACCATAAAACCAAGCAGTTCCCTATTGTAGCTGAGGCCCTTCGGTACAAAACCTGATGTTTTTAAAACTGTTATACATATCAGCTGTCATCAAGAAAGGCTGAGAGGAAAGCAGGCACACTGTGATTTACAGTGAAATCGGCATTTCTTTCAATACCCGAAATAGATGTTGACTGAGATATCATCTGTCTCTTTCTTAGCTGCCAAAAATTATAATACATTGCTAACTACAGTATGGATGCAGACCGAGATTTATTAAGTTGAACAGAGCCATGCTATTCATTCACTATGTGGATCTGTGGACAGTTCTATTCCTCTAATTATGAATCTGCTCACCAGGAGGCAGCTGTTCGCATTGTCTCACCTGCAAGTCTCAAACCGTGTGGGCCTTTTTGGTGCATGCTGGGACAGTGCAGCTGGTACACAACAGATGGCATGAGGGAGTCCCTAGTCAGAGGATGCATATGTGCTCAGCCCCAGAGTCAAATCCGCGTTGTTTTAAACCAGGGAGTTGCCAGGCAGAGCCCATGAACGTGTCTGTAAGGTGCCAAGAGAAACTAGAGTAGAGCTACTGACTAAGTTTTCTATTTTTGCCGCAGCCTAAGGGATGCTGTAGCTTAATGGGCTGTGCTGGCTCATTAGAGCTTTGCTTTAATTTTTGTCTTGTTCATTGTAGCTAAAGGTATCAAAACAATTAAGCACCGAGGGACAGCACAGTGGGCAGCTCTTAGCTCTTGGCTATTTTACAATATCCAGGAGGGAACCTCAGGAGGAAGCTGAAGGGTGGTAATGAAATCTGGAACATACCATGCCTTGCTTGCAAAGAAGTGCCTAAATACAGGTATTTCATGCGCAAAGAGAACCAAAGCCATTAAAAATTTGAAATATACTTAAAAACAGAAACCCAGGTGACTGTATGTAACCGGGAAACAGGTACTAGTTTTAAGCAAACCTCGGCCTTGTTTAATAGAAGCACATCTGGACTTTAAAAGTCAGCACAGGTGTTCACATTGTAATTGCACAAATCTATCCTGCTGCCCCATGTCATGCCCTGGAAAAGTTTGAAGTCAGCTCTGAGATAGCTGTACTATTAATACAGCTGTTGCTAATTGATCACGTGTTGGTCATGAAGTACTGAATTTAGAGGTAGGGCATTGCCTCTGTTTTCTCTTGTGGCTCTTTGTCATATTTCATTTCAGAAAGATATTCTTATTAATTAGTGGTTTACAGTTTTATGGGTTCCTCTGACTTCATAAGATGGGCCAGGGTTTTATCCTAGCACAGCAATATCTGCCGTGATCATAATTTTATTCCAGGGCTTGGCAAAATTATACTCACTGATTTTTAGAGAAGTTTTGAAAATTCTCTGCCTGTGTTTTGATCATTTTAGGGGCTAAGCTGCAAAATATGACAGAAGGAGAAAAACATCTTTAAGAGCAAAATTTTTTTGTAGTAAGACAGCATGTTGGGAAATCATAGGCAGGAGGAGTTATGATTTATGTGTTGAAGATTATTAAACAGTCCTGAAAATTAATGAAGTATAAACACATTAAATAAGGTTCAGTGATGAGCAGTGAAGCTGATAATGGAACTAATCTAGCTTGGTTTAAGATGAAAACTATCTGAACCATTACTAGGTACCTGGGAAAGAAAAGTGTCCAGCTATTAGTATCGTTCGGACAAGAACAAAACAGGTATTAATGGGGAATACAGGAAACCAAATATCTGAAGGGTAGAAATGAAGGACTGGTGGCTGTTGTAGTCAGAAAGATACCTGCGTGCTGCCAAAGACTCTAACCTGAGATACTAGGATGATATTCGGGGGGTGGGGGGTGGGGTGGGGGGGTGGGGATTAAAAAAACCGACAGTAGTGATGTATGGATTTTCTGTGGATCTTTTAGTAAGGTGACTGGAGAATGAGGAGTTTTAAATGATAATCTAAATGTCAGGATCTCAATGTTAGTTAGGACTTTGCAAATTTGAAGTGTTTATTTTCCTTTTGAGGTTTTGCTTGTTTCAGGGGTGGGTGGTTTTTTTTTTTTCTTTAACTTTCAGCTCCTGAGCTAGAGTTCTGATTACAGCATATTTCTCAAAGTATCCTGTGCAGGTGGCATACTTGGAATGGAGCCGATTTAATAACTGAAGGATTTAAGTCAGATTTAGTAGAGATAAAAATAAGGATAAATTAAGCTGGTTATGTTTCCTTCCTGCCTTTATCTGTGTGACACCTCACTACAGCTAAAATTATGGAGGAATGAGACATTTCAGACGAGAATAAAGCAGCCAAGAGATATAAACATCAGTGAGGAGGGAACTATTTTATTTTAAAAAGCCTGCTCTTTTCAAACCTGTCCTCCCTGCTGAGAAGGAAGGCAAGGTGAGGGAAAGGTTTCCCGCTGAATTTAGAGATAGCAGAATCAGCCTGGCATAGTAAAACAAAAATTCTTCTCAGAGGAGTGAAAGTCAGCATGAAACTAAGAGGGAGTATACAAAATCAGATGATGTTTGAAGATAATGAAATACATTTTACGGCTGGGAGAAGATAGGGGCAGGATGAGGAGTTCTGTTTACATGAGAAGTTTCATGCATCTGGGGAATGCCTGACAGGCACAGAGTACAAAAAAAGGACTGTTTTAGCCATGGAGACCTCATTGTGAGGCTTTGAAAGCATGGCAGAATTTTGAAAAGGACGGAAGCCTAAGTCAGAACCAAATTTAGGTTATCCAGCACAGTTATCATCCCAGTGACAAATGTGAGAACTAAGCAAGCACAAATACAATGGAAGGTATTTAAATTTGGATGGGTTTGAAAACAAATGCTTGATGAGGTTCATAAATGTCAAATGAACAGATGGAGCTGAGAATGAAACCAGCAGGGAGATAAGGCAGAGATTGCTGTGAGCAGGGGTGGAAGACAGGAAACTCCAGTCGGTGGGCTACGGGGTGAGAATGAGGAACCAGGGACTGCCAAGATAAGAGCTGAGACAAAGGCGGATATGGATGGTCCTCAGGCTGCAAGGAAAAGCAGAGGTCAGCACACTCAGTCATGGAAAGCAAGACCCCTGCTTGCAAATCCTGGAACCAGAGAGAGGGGTCGGGAGCAGGGCAGCCAAGGGAATGTGCTCAGAGCCAGGGTGCTCTGAGTTTCCCTACAGATCCATTTGGTGGCCTGCATGCAGGACCATACCCTGGCACTGCCACGTTTTGTCACCAGCTTGGGGAGGTCCATATGTCCCTAACCTGGAAGACAAGAGCACTCTTGCTGGGCTGTGCTTGGATCTAGGGCCTCATGCAGTACAGCAGTGTCATGGGCCCCAGAGCCATGTTGTGCCAGAGGCAGGAGAATAAACAAACCTACACATTATTTTCCTGATGAAGTGAAGTTCTTTTTTAAAAAAAGAAGTAGCAACTTTTTTCCTTTCATGTCATGTGCTCCCCATGTTCCTTATGCCCATTATGAGGGTCTCCTGAGATTCAGCTTAAACTTTACACTATCTACCATAAAAAAGTAGGCTAATGAGTACACGTGCAATGCAAGGAGCTACTGCTGTAGAGTCCTCCTAAGCAAATAAATCTTCACTGAGCTGCCTCATAATCCTAATGTGCAGCCTGCATTGACAATGCTCTCCAACAACTGTGCACAAGGGGAGTGTGCTGCAGGCCAGGAGGACTATAGGGGCTGGACATCTGTAATCTCCTTTCATGTAAATTGCGGCAGGTTTGGCTGAATGGCAGAGCTCAGAGGGCTGTGATCAGCAGCACAGTCTGGCCGGAGGCCTGTAGCCATGGTGCTCCCCAGGGGTCAGCACTGGGTCCAGTCCTGTTCAATTCATCCACCAGTGACCTGGATGAAGGGACAGACTGTCCCCTCAGCATGGTTGCTGATGACACAAAACTGGGAGGAGTGGCTGGCACACCAGTAGGCTGTGCTGCTGTTCAGCGAGACCTGGACAGGCTGGAGAGCTGGATGGAGAGGAACTTTATGTAACAAAGGCAAGTGTAGGGTCCTGCACCTGGGGAGCAGAACGACCCCCCGCACACCAGCACGGGCTGGGGCTGACCTGCTGGGAGGCAGCTCTGCGGGAAAGGGCCTGGGAGTCCTGGAGGACAGCAAGCTGCCCCTGAGCCAGCAGCAGGGCCTGGTGGCCAAGAAGGCCAGCGGGATCCTGGGGTGTGTTAGGAGTGTGGCCAAAGGTCAAGGGAGGTGATCATCCCCCCTACTCTGCCCTGGTGAGGCCTCACCTGGAGTGCTGGCTCCAGTTCTGGGCTCCCCAGTTCAAGGGAGACAGGGAACTGCTGGAGAGGGTTCAGTGGAGGGTTATGAAGGTGATGAGGGTACTGCAGCATCTTCCTTGTGAGGAAGGGCTGAGAGAGCTGGGCCTGTTTAGCCTGGAGAAGAGAAGGCTGGGGGATCTTACCAATGTCTACAAATATCTTAAGGGTGAGTGTCAAGAGGCCAGGGTCAGGCTCCTTTCAGTGGTGCCCAGTGACAGGACAAGAGGCAACAGGCACAAAATGCAACACAGGAGGTTCCAACCAAATATGAGGAATAACTTTTTTCCTTTGAGGGTGACAGCACTAGAACAGGCTGGCAAGAGAGGCTGTGGAGTCTCCTTCTGTGGAGACATTCAAGACCTGCCTGGACGTGACTGTGCAACCTGCCCTACATGAACCTGCTTTAGCAGGGGGTTGAACTAGATGATCTCCAGAGGTCCCTTCCAACCCTGACCATTCTGTCATTCTGTGACTGTGATTTAATGCGACATTCAGTGGCTCTCAAAACTAGTCTGCATGCAGTTTGGTATACGTTACCAAATATACACTGACTCCTCTTACAGCATCTAACATTAGTTTTTTGCCCATGCATTTATTTATTTTGCAAACAGAAACATAAAATTTTCTAATGGTATTTCTTGGTAGGTTTGTTGATTTGTTTTTACAGTCTGACTGATCACAGCACAAAAAAAAAATGAAATGAGACTGCTGTTCCCAAGCCTCACCTTTAAAAGAGCCTTGTCAAATTTAAAATACTTACTCATCTTAATCTTAATTATTTTTACTTTATTCCTGTTTCCTGCCTTACCACCAAATTGTTTGAAAACAATGTGGATAAAGAATAAGATTATCCCTTTTTATTTTAGGTTGCTTCGCAAGTTAGAATATGCCGAACATAGACAGTTTTTTGCTGTCCTTGGGTACTATTTAGGAAAGTGTACTAGCTTCTCAGGTAGTTTGTGAACTGCAATGTTATGCTTACTGTGTTTTGGAGACCAGCCAAATGTAATCTGTATATAGTAAAAATTTTATGTACATCAAAACTCAATGGGTAAGAAATGTGATTTCACTTTGACTAATGCTTTCCTTTCATATAGTTATAATATTAAAGTATTGCACTCAAAACAACATATTTTCCTTTCTTTTTCCTTTATTTTTTTTTAACATGATATTGCAACTGTGACAAAGCGTCTCTATTTTCCATTCCACACACAAAGTAGGGGCAAACAGAAAATGCAAAATGTGCTTGATGACTCCAAACACTTTTGTCTTGACACTGACTAACTATGGCACAGGCATTTGTCTTTTAAGAAGTAATGTATTTACGCTTCTGTGCTGTTCTAGCATAATCACCTTACATAGTGAAGAAAAAAAAATGACTCTAAGTAAAAAAATATGTTCTATAAGAATAAATTTATTTTTTGCAGCCAGATAAAGGCTCCCCCAGATATCCTTGCATGAAGGTTGCTCCAGAGTTTTTATTTCACTACAAATGGTTTTAGTCCAATATTCCACCTTCTTTACACTCATTTAAAACTGAATCAGAATTCAAATAAGGATTAACCACCTACAGAGCCTGGCACGGCAATAGAAGTACTCACTAACCTTTTTCCTACATGTTATTAGCTGAGGGAATTTAGGTTAAAGAGTTTCATTAAGAAAATATATTTTTTAATTCTTGATTGCCTGTGGGCTTTTTCCTTTCTTCTCAGCAGCTGAAAGTTTCCACACATCATTGTGGCCCAGAGTAATCTTTATTCATTAAATATTTCAGATAGTGAATAACAGTCATCCTCACAAGCAAGTGGAGAAGTCACTCAGCAAGACAAATAAATTTTGATTTGCTGAATTGGACTCCAGTACTGGGAAAGAAAAAGGAGTAATTTCTTGTCTATCTGTCTCTCACCTTTAGTCATTCATTCAAAACAGTTAAAATTGGACAAAGGCAACAAATATTTACAGACATTTATGATGTTTGTCTTCATATTTAAAGATAGCATTTTTTTCCATTATTTTGAGCGGAATAGAGAAAAGATTAATTTTTGAGTTATCAAACATGGAATTTAATGGACTGAAATAACAGTGATTTCTATTCCAGTCTAATTTTCAGATGTTAACATGTTAATGGATGGCTAAATCTAGGATGCTCCAAGCAGCACTAATGCAACTACACAAAATTACTATTACTAAGTTTAAAAAGGCATATCCAATTGTCGATTTTAGCCAGGTTATTCAACTTTCATACCTGCATATCCGCACATACAACATTAGTAATGAGATTACAGAGGTAACTATCTATATGTATGTAAGTATTTTCAGTAGATTTTGGAGCTGTAGTTGCAAAGTATTATGACATTGCCTGAAAATGTTATGGTGAAAAGGATGGTCTGACAAACTGCTTTATTCAAGCTAATAGCAGAAGTCCCACTGGTTTTTAATAAAGCAAGAATTTTACCTTTGAGACAAGTGCAATGCATTTTTCCCTCAAACTGCAAGGAAACCGTGGTAGTACTCTATGTTACTAAACTGTTCACCTGAATCTAGTCATCCAGGGAGGTTAAGAAAGCACCAATGAGAGCATTGGCCTCCAGCATTGTGAATCAAGACCCCAACAATTGCTGTCTGCATGGATGTGCTAGCGCAGGTTGAGCAGTAACTCTGCAGTAGGACAAGATGAAGGTGATGGGATCATTAAAATGGGAGTTTGTCAGAGCTTTACTGTCCTGGTTTATTGTATTACCCATGCCTTTCAATAGAATTGTGTTGTCATACTATATAATTACTTACTTAGGTTTATTAGAGTGAACTTGTGAGTTTTAACCACAACTGAAATTAGGGGTTTGGCCAATTCACAAGAAGCTTCCTCCCCTTGCTGTAATAGAGCTGCATTTTTAAATCTTGTCTCTGCTCTATATTGTCTAGGTTTCTGCCTTCATTATTGTGCCTTTACAGCTAATTCCCAGGAAGGGTGTATATAATGTAGAGACAGAGGTCTTCAAACACCAGTACGAACTGTATGCACTGTGACTAGTTCCACTGAAATCATGCAGATAGGATGACACTAAGTTTTGGCAGGATTGGAGCTGTAAATTATACCAATGGGCATGCTGAAGAGGACATTCTGTTACTAGATCCTCTTTCCTACTTTTGTCTACTAGGCAGCATGGTACAAGAAAAAAAATTGTATCTCAGCTGGAAAACTAGTTTTAGAAAATAATTCTTTCAATAGATGACAGCCCATTTTATTAAGAAGACCTCATCTTTCAAGATAATTGTTTTCCTAGCTCTGAATTTCTTGTCTGAATACCTCATTTGCAAAAACATAATGTTCTCTCATTTAAAAAAAAACCAAAAATCCCATACCCCACCAAAACTAATTTCCTTAATTTTCTTTTGGCCAGACTGCTACATTTCTATAGAATTACATCCAGTCCAGAGAACAAACTATGCAGCAGGGTTTTTTCCCAGCCATTCACAGGTTTTATGTCCTAGAATAAAACTTTCTCTTGTGCAATGAGCCCGCTTGAGACCCTATCATACTTTACCTTCCACGTAATACTTCTTGGGTGAGTGATCAAATGGTAAAATGGTGTTCAGCAGCATTGTGATAATTCGCAAGTTGTCCTAGAGAGATCTTGCTCGCACCAGGAAGTCAAAGAAACGTCATCATTCATCCCCTGAGATATGAAAGCTTTATCTCCTGCTTCAAGAACAAGTGCTGCATCATTGTGACAGAGAAGGCCAACACTCTTCTCCAGTATCCATGGGCTTTTTACATATTTTTTGTTTTTAGCACTTTCAAACAATTCAGTGTTTGGTCATTGTGGATGTTCTGACTGAGATTACTGCAGGAAGCTACAAATTTTAAGCAAGTATCACCAAGTAACAAAAAAGACAGATCTCTAAATGTGAAATCTTTTCTGTGGTGGTGGGACACAGCTGCCCTTGTCACATTCAGCAGTGACCATGTGGTAAAACATGGAGGCTCTACATGCAAGAATGGCACCACCTCTGTTTAAACATGAATATTAAATACAGCACTGTTTCTTCTGCAAAGTTAGGTCAGTGTGAGGGTTACTTTCAGCAGTACTTCCCATCTGCACTGTTTGCTGGCCAGTGGCATGGGTATTGACTACCAGGTGTGGAGTCCCTTTCTGTTACCTACTCAAAGCTGAGTTAGACATGAGCAATCCTACAGTATGACTAGCAAGGCAGGTGAAAGTGGGTCATGAGCACTGCACCATGTGTGGGACCATGCTAGAAACCATTCAGACACACAGGCTCAAGACTGTGTGCTACTTGGTAAGCCCAGGTTTTCGGCCCTGCACTAACATGAGGAATTGAGAAGATGGATTGAGCTAGCTTTAACTTGCCTCAGTGCAATGTCTGTACACCTGAAAAAAGCTTAACAGGACAATTGGAACCTCACATTGCTAAAGTTACAAAGGTCCAACTACAGGCTGTCAGGTAAAGTTCAGGACAAGAATTACACACAGGAACAATCTGGGAAAAACTTTCTGGGAAAAAACTTTCACAAAAAATCATATGATTGCAGGGATTTTATGAATGGCTAAAATAAGAAATTTGCTAGTCAGATGTTTTTCTATAAGTTATTTGCTTGTTTCTATTTAGTGTTAGAAAACTGGTCAGTCCCACACTTGCCTTCCAAGCTCATGTTGTATTATGCACCTGCAAACAGACTGCAAATGATCGGCTAGTTAGAGAGACAGATGGAGCACAAGGCTTTTTGTCTTTTTCCTTTTTTCTGGTTGTTTTCTGTTGTTGGTGTTTTTTTGGGTTTTTTGGTGGGTTTTTTTTTTTGTGTTAAGAGAAAAGGTATCCAAATTAAGTCTTCAAATTACCGTGACCAACTCATGTACGCTATTTGCATGACTTGGTAACACTTTTGCACATTTCAGGAAATTCATTTGCCTTTTAAAGTTGAGGATGTAGTGTTCAAGTGAAGTGCCTACCCCTCAGCTCAGTAGGTGCTTGATGGGGCTGAACAGCTGCACTGGCTTGAAAAGAGATACTACTGTGCATTCCACATTATGGTCCTGTGAGCAAGAACTGACTGCTGCCAGCCAGCATGGCTCTCCACATTCACTGCTGGTAAGTATCCTCAAGTTGAGAAAGTGATGCTGCTGAGCATTTGCCTCTGACTTGCTTTCCCCCATGGTGATATGTCTTTATGGACAAACCTTCTGTTCTGTAGTTATCATCTTGGAGATAGGAGGAGTGTAAGGGGCGCTGTTATGGGTGATATAGTTGGAAGACAAAGTGCTGACCTCTGATGCTTCACCACTAGCTGGGTCCTTTTCTCTGGCTGCAATCCCTTCATGACACCCCTGGCTAGGCAGCGTTAAATACTTACTATTTAGTCCACACTGCAGCCTATTGAGAAAGAGAAGGACATTGTTCTGCAAGTGTTGACTCATAATGAGTGCCAAATACAACAGTGCTATCCACAAAAAAAATAACGCTATATTCAAGTGCACACCACGTATTTTTCCTGAAATAAAGCATTGTATTTTAACTAGGCAGGAGGCTTCTATCTGATGACCAATGTTGGCTTCTTGCTTTGCTGGCTGGCAGGTGTGGGTAGCCCTGTGGAAGCAGCATAATCAGCCCCTGTAGAGGAAAGAGTCATTCACACCACTCAGCAGCAATCTCTCCTGCCAATTAAGGAGACTTGTGGATGAAATCCAAGGGGAATTGCAACCTGTTTGCCTTGGCTGGGAGAATGAAGGCTCTGGTTTGTGCAGGTGGGGCTGCAGGCAGGGAGAAAAAGAAAGCTGTTTGCAAACAGCTCCCTTTTGGGAGACGCAGATGAACTGGAGGCTATTTTAAGATTAAAACAAAATTGGAATTCTGAAATGACAAGGCAAATTTTTTAACATTTCATCTCTTGCTAAGCTAGCACGCACCTGAAGTAAAGTACAATACAGTATTTTTAAAGGCTCGTTCCCCCATTAGGGTATGTAAAGTGAAACATCACTGAGAATTTGTGCACCGTTTATTCACTCTTGGTCACAATGACATGGCTTTGAAATTCACATCATGCACAGTTTTGGCCAAATGCAACAACAAGGGGGACTGGCAAACAGTGAAATGGGTATCTTCTGTGGGAGTAGATGGAAGGAACAGACAGAAGCCCCAAAAGACTTAGGCTGCAGCAGCCTGCCCGCTATACTTCCTGCTGTCAGACAGGGGCAAGTGAAGTGTCATTTAGCGATTTTAAGTGTATGCATGGGATATCAGCTGGAAAAGCTGCCAATACTTTGACTGTCCGAACCTCAAGGGGGGCAAGATTTATTATGGATTTGAGGGTTTCAGAGGTAGTACCTTCAGTCCAGCTTTTATGCTGCTCAGTGGCAGAGGTGCTGTGGTTCTTCTTGGGTAACATCTGGGGCTGAGTTACAAACCACTAGATAGAGAAGGAAGATGACCCTGTCTAAAATCAGAAACCTTATCTCTCCTTCTCCTTTGCAGAGCTTGGATTAGTCAGAGCAGGGAGGCTATGTTGTAGTGCATATCTGTGATAGATCAATAATCATTAATATGTTATATTTTACGTAAATTTGAGGTTTGAGATGGTGAACTCACAGCAGCCTCACAAAAACAGGCATGAGCATGACCATTTTTGCATGAACTGAGTTTTTAGCTTTAAAACACTGTAGGTAAGGCTCAGTTGTCATGAGTCACTGGACCCACCCACGCCTTCCTTTATGCACAGCCTGACATCAAACTACCCTCTCTTATAGCTAGTAAAAATCAGTGGAAGAAAGTATGGTGAAATGGTCCTTAACCAACACCAAGATGTTCTGTTGCTCAGTACTAACATTTCTATGGGTCCATGAATGAAGAAGGAAAGGATATTTATTACCTGTTAGCAGTTCTGCAGAAGTAACACCAAGATAACATTTTAGGTCCTTCTCTAAACAGATCTATCTGATCATATTAAATTTTAAGGGAAGCTGAAGAAAACATCCTTCTTAGGAACTGTGGGGCATAGAATATCCATAGAACGCTCAAAATGAATTTGGCCAAATTGTTTTGCAGTTCTGTGTCTTCCAGAGGAACTTTGCATTTGCCATCCTTGCAAAAGGAGCTCCCCCTTCTAGCGATCTCCATCCATTTGGCTACTGCACTGTGATCTCAGAAATCCTTTACTTTTCATGGTGAGGCGTGGAAGGATAAAAATAAAATTTTAAAGAGTAAACCATACTTGTATATCTCTGTTGCCTCCAGGCATTGGCAAAATTAGGTCTTATGTTGCATTTCTACAGTAGCATCTCTTGATAATACAGCTTGTATTTCTGCAGTTAAAAAACAGGATGTCCTGATGCAGGACCCCTAGAAGCTCTCCGGACTGCTCGAGGATGTGCCTGTACACAGGAATACTACATTGTGAACATGGCATGGAGGTACACAGGAATACTACATTGTGAACATGGCATGGAGTCAGTTCCTCAAAAATTCCTAACGCTGGTCTTTAAATGCTTTTCACTGCCCTCTTCCTCCACATCTCCATCCTCAAGTATGTGATGACTAGCAGGACTTTTTTTTTTTTTTTTTTTTTTTTTTTGGCCATTGTTGTGCAATGCTAATTACAGGATTATCCTGACCACTCCAGGACATGTAGCCAGCTGGTCTCGCTTCTGAGTGCGGGTAATAAACACCATGCACATTTCCTGTTTCCTGATCTCACACTGAGCATATTTATATTTACATAGATTTGATGGTTGATTTCAACATTTATCACTGTTTCCCAGATCATTTCCGGCTTTCCTTCTCCCCAGAGCACACTCCTTCATGAATTGTATCAAAGTAAAGTACATTTCTGGGTGGTGAACATTTGTTTCCGGACAGGTAACACCCAGCAGAAGCAGATAACTCCAAAGAGTTGATGTTTCAGCATGCAGATATTTTTGCAGCACCTCTAAATCCCCCAACACAGCTCCTGTACATCCTACTAAAGCCGGCAAAAAAACAAACCAACCACTTTGCCAGCTGGTATGGATCAAACTTTTCCTCACTCTTCATTTTACTTTGAGCTATGTACCATACGGCAGTTGGTGGTGTGCCTAAATATAAAGGAAGAAAAGAGCTGAATCCAAACAGTGAAGTTACATCTAGATCCTCATCTTTGCCTATGCACTATTATTTCCAGTGCTTCATCCAATCTTATTTCCTGTCTAGCACATATGCGATGGCTTTTTGTTGCATATAGGATAATGCCTTTGGCATTAGCAGACACACAGAAGTTTTATTTTATTGAAAACTTTATTGTTATAAGCTCTGCATGTTATTTGCTGGGTTTTTTGTTGTCCTTGGTTGGGACAGGCTTTTTTAATAACTCTTCAAGCTTGAGATACTCATTTTTTACCTTGCCTTAACCAGATCCTTATATTTAAAATATAGTTGTTTTTTAAAATAACCCAGTGTTTCTGTTAAAAAATCTTGGTATTTGCAGAAGATGACATTTTGATGACAGTAAAAACTGAAGTTTTCTTTTTCCCCAGTAAACTGTTCTAGCATGGATGGGAGCCAGATCTGCACAAATCTACTCGTCTGCATTGACCTGTTCCTGGAGGTACAGCTCTTAGAAAGAACTCCTTCCTCATACCTTGCTTGCTTTTGTTTTGGACTCAGCTTAGATAGTCAACAGAGGTGACGTTTACGAATGTTTTTTATCTCTGAGAACTGAGAAAACACAATTTCATAAAGGTCACTGATGTAACTTTTATACAATACTGTATGTTGATTTCAATAATTTGAAATGCTTACCTCCATATGAAGGACTTTTTAGGCCATCAGTTTTCTCAAACCCTTACGTTAACTCTCAGCCAACCTCCTGCTCTTCCGAACAAAAGATCCTTTGTATTTATGTAACTCTTAACATTTCTGTCCAAAAATTACAAAAGTAGTATCCCCAAGTTTTAGTGGCAAGTTTTCAAGGAGTGATGTAGGGGGTTTACCTCATGGTGCTTATTAAATTTCATGAGTCATATGACTAAATGTCCTCACAAAATTAATTTAAAGTTTAAGGAACAGTCAGTTAAACCAACAGACATGGATCTAGAGCAAAGAAAAATTACCCTTGCTGGAGGGGGACCAGACTAGGGTATATTTAAGCGAACTGGACATGCACAAGTTCCTGGGACCTCATAGGATGCATCTGCGAGTGCTGAGAGTCACTGTGAAATCACTCTTTGTTATCTCTGAAAGGTCACGGTGATCAGGGGAGATCCCTGATGGCTGTAAGACAGCAAGTATCACTCCTGTCTTCAACAATGGCAAGAAAGAGGACCTTGGGAACTACAGGCTGGTCGGCCTCACCTCAACCCCTGGGAAGGCTGTGGAGTAAATAATTCTGAAAATGATTTCCTAACACATTGAGGACAAGAAGGGGATTGGAAGAAGTAAGTATAGATTTATAAGGGAAGATTATGTCTGACCATTCTCATAGTCTTCTGTAATGAGACAACTGGCTTGATGGATGAGGGGCAAGAAGTAGATGTTGTTTAGTTTGATTCAGCAAGACTTTTGCACTGTCTCCCATAACATTGTTACAGACAAGCTGATGAGGTATGGGCTAGGTAAGTGCACAGTGAGGTGGACTGAAAACTCTGAAAACAACTAGGCTCAAAGGGTTGCGAGCAGCAGCACAAAGTCCAGCTAGAGGCCAGTCACTACTGGTATACCCCAGGGATCAACACAGAGTCAAACACTTTAACACCTTCTTTCATGACCTGAATGATGTGAAAGAGTGCATCACCAGCAAATTTGCTGATGACATAAAACCAAGAGGAGTGGCTATTACATCAGCTGGCTGCGTGACCATTCAGAAGGACCTAGACACACTGGAGAAATGGGATGACAGGAACTCCATGAAATTCAACAAAGGAAAATGTAAAGGCTGTACACAATGAAGAATAACTCCGTGCACCACCACAAACTGGGGGCTGACTGGCCAGAAAGCAGCTTTGCAGAAGAAGCACAGGGAGGTCCTGGTGGACACCAAGCTGATCGCAGGCCAGATATGTGCTCTTCCCATGGAGAAGTCCAACAGTGCCTGGGACTGCATTAGGAGTGCTGCCAGCAGGTTGAGCTATGTGGGCCTTTCCCTCCACTCAGCACTGGTGAGGCCACACCTGGAATGTTGTGTTCAGCGCTGGCCTCTCCGGTACAGGAGAGACATGGAAGTACTGGAGAGTGGGTCCAGTAAAGGGTGAAGGTACTGAAGCATCTGCCATACATCTGGGACTGCTGAGACTGTTTAGCCTGGGGAAGACTCAAGGGGATTTTATCTATGTGTATAATGCCTGATGGGACAACTGAAGAAGATGGAGACAGACTCTTGTCTGTTGTGCTCAGTGACAGGATGAGAAGGAACGGGTACAAACTGAAATGCAGTAAATACTGTTTAACCATAAGATTTTTAAAATTTTATTTATTTATTTATTTTATTGCAATGGGGGGAGAAACACTGGAGCAGAGCCCAGAGGGGCTGTGGAGACTCCACAAACCCAGACATAACCAAACCCAACCGGACATGTGCCTAAGCAAACTGCTCTAAGCAGAGGTGGGACTAGGCAATCTCTAGAGATGCTGGCCAGCCTCACCCACACTGTGATTCTGTGACTAAGACAACTAAATCCAATAAAAGAGAAATTTTCTTTATGTTTCTAATAAATAAAAGAGATGGAGCTTAAGGGGTATAGTAGCTGTTTGAAAATAAGATACACAAGAGATGGCATTCTTCTTCTATTTTGCAAGTTGTTCCTGGTCAGGTTAATTTCAGTGAGATAGGGGGCAGTGAGTAAATCAACTCAAAATGTTGACAGCTCCTTATTGCATTTGTGAAAAATGTTTCATTCCATGGAGAGCCTTACTTCTTATGGCTTTGAAGTTCTTCATTTGAGACCAAAAGATAAGATACTACATGCAAAACAGAAGAGATATTGTATATCTTCTTAGTGACTCTTCCCAAAATGTTCATTGAACATTTTAAAAAACTAGATTACATGATTCTGGTAGATTACAGCTGGGTTACTGCCAGCAAGTTACACACTCCAAGAAAGGTGAAAATCTTCCCAAACTACAGTGAAATTAATGCTGCCAAAACTGGGTTGAATACTTTCCAAAAGTATTTCCAAATAAAACTCCTCCATTACTCACTTTGGTGCCAATAAACAGGTCAACTTTAAACCTTGGAACTTTAAGTGCGGTGAAAGCCAAGAGCTCATTTGCTACATTTTCATGACAAGCAGGATTTTTCTCCTTTTCCGTTTGAGTTATTAGAGGACACTTTCTATATTAAGAAACAAGTTGCTTGTCCTGCTTTACTTATCAACCTTGTTGTGATCTTACATAGAACAGAACTAAGATTAATTCTTTTCATAATTAAATTGGTGAAAATAAAGGGTGATAATTTTGATCTATACCATGGAAACTGAGGAAATTATATCTTTTTCATTTGGAAATTTATTGTGAGTGCATAGCATCTAGCTATCCTTTTATGCATTTTTTCTTTTAATTTTTTTTTAATAAGTTGGTCTAATGATTAAATGTTTAGTAAATTAATTCATGATACTGCCTGTATCGAATCCAACTTGTCAGGCTCTTGTGTGTATAATTATGTAATTAGAACATCCTAGAGAGTAAATGCAACAATAAAATATAATAGTGTAAATACAAATGAAATAATTAGGAAAAAGTACCCAGTTATGCATGTAATTATTTTCCTTTTTAACATTCATTATAGTTTATAAATTTAGATCTTTCATGGGCCTTTGATCTCTAGCAGAACACTCTGTGCCAGATTTTGCTTTTGTGTTTGTTAGTCTAGTGACTGTTGCACAGCTACATCAGTGATATACTTGGACCCCTATGGGACCCCTTTGGGGATGTGGCGGGCAGTTGACTTTATACAGTCAAACGCATTCAGCCGTGACATTTCCAGGTATGCAACACAGCCACATTATACAATGTCATATATATTTGTATATGGTATCTATAGGTGTTTATGGTATCTGCTGCAGATCAACAGGCTTCTTATTGAGAGTTCTGTACACAGGGGTTGATTTTAACTTTCCACTTCAATCTGTGTTTACATATTGTTTTCAATAAGCAATCTCTAGAAAGGCATTTTAATGGTAAAAACTGTGAGATTTTGAAGACAAAAAAGAGGAAGGCAGAAGAGAGGAGACTGAACTGATTTGGCTCCACAAAGGGAATTGAAATGGAGAAAAGGCCTTCACAGAACAAAACAATTCTGTACAATCTCAAAACACTTTGGAGAAAAGGCTGATGGAAGACTGAGAAGAAAAATAATTCACCACAATTTAGGAGGGGAAAAACAAAGCAGAATCAGAAAAACAGATATTTGGAACAGTAGGAAAAGTAGGATGAAGGAGAATGTCCTTAATAAAACTAATTGTAAATACAAATTGAATAAAAATGTCAGAGAAATAGCTAAAGGAAAGACAAAGGAAAAAAACCTAGACAACCAAAATCAAGGATTAAGCTTTTTATAACATACATACATACAGCCTGCTATTGATTTACAAAATTACCACAGAGAAAAAGCTCTGTTCTTTGGATTCCAGCAGTGCAGTGAACCTGCTAGAGACATCTGAGATATGTATCTGAATTATGATCTTAAATACAGCAAGGTTTTTTAAAGTTTTCCTTCTAGCTACTATACTCTTACTATATGTTATGGATGAACTGGGATTTTAGATATACCACTACAAAAGGGAAAAAAACCCTGAAGTATCTCTGCTTCTTCCTGCCCCTTACCCCTAGAAAGTGCTGGTACAGCTTTTTGAAAGGCTAAGATGAAATCTTATAAGGCAGTTTACTGACTCACTTTAATTATGCCACAAAAGAAAACTCTCTGTGTCTTGGAGATGGAGGAAAAAAGGGTAAGGCGGCAAGAGTGCTGTGCTGCAGTGCTGTGCTGCAGTAGCATTTGGGGTCTCAGGCAGCGTCAGCAGAGGGTATCCCCCAAGAGCATCAACCCCCCCAACAACATCAACCCCCCTACATGGCGCCACCTGTGCACTGTGTTGCTGCTCCATCTCTGCACCCATGCCTGGTTTGGCACATTGCTGCTCTCCTTTCCGCTACCTAGGCTCTGACCCAGAAATCCCCATCCTGACAGCAGAAAGGGATCAATCCTTTCAGCTCCTGGGATAGCTCCCACCACTTGCCCTGTCCGAAACTCTTGTGGAAGCCTGCTCCTTGCAGCCCAGCTAGGCATTATCAAAAGGACAAGTTCCCAGTCTGTGGTAGGATGTCTGGTGCCAGGAACACTGTAAAGCATCTGGAGGGCAAAGGCACATGGCTGTAGGAGGAGGCAATGGGAGCAGGGTCAGGAGGAGGTGCACATGGGGCGGGCACGGTGTGGGAGATGTTAGCCATGAGAGAAGGGCCAGGGAGAGGAATTTTCTGTGCTCACAGTACCTTGCTCTAATAAGTGCAGTGCTGTCATTCGGCACAAATATTTTTGTATCTGTTTCTTGTGACAGTTTTCTGCTGCTTTTATATGCATGTTTTGATAGGATATACGACAGTGTTCTAGGGGCCTCATGGCCTTACTCATTTATTGCTACAACTAGCTAAGGATTTACAGGTAAACACAAAAACTTTTATTTTGGTTTGGTTTGGGTTTTTTTTTTCAATATCTTAAAAGTCTTCCCCAAATAATTGAACTTGCTATTTCAAAATATACCAGTGGACTGATTTACCCTTCACAGAAAGATTTTTCTAACTTTCCCTCCAATGATGCTGCCCCTGTTGGCGGTGTCTAAGTGGCTGCCTCTGACAACACTAACAGTGTTGTATGTAGCTTGTGCCCATGGAAGTGTGTGGGCAATGGAAGTAGCTTCTCAGATCTTTCTTTACCATCTTTACCATCCACTCTGCCTTGTGAATTTTTCTTCACAGCCCCAAGCCAAAAGAGGACAAAAATATGTGCTTGTTCCCTGCATTGCTCATGGAAAAATCTGAAGTGAAGCAATTAATTAAAAATAAAATTATTTTTATTATTAGTGCTCTCACAGACAGTTCTAACTATAGTATAGCTTTAACGGAAAGATCATTCAGCTATGCCGTAAATTTCCACATACAGACAAGCACTGAAAATGAGAAGCCAAGATATAAAAAGGATAGCTATCCCTGCAAACCCTTTGTGTTGCTCTAGCATCTGTCCTGGGCGTACCAGCCAGCAGAGATCTCTAGAGGCTGCTCATGGCTTCATCCGCCTGCGCATTGGCATCCATCATGCAGGAGATGCATCTAAATACTCCACCATCTGTGGGACAGCCATTTGCTCCCATGGTTCGTACATGAAAGTCCCACAGCTTTCCCATTTCTGGACCATATGCTGCTCTCATTTATATCCCATGGATTTGGAACGGAGGCATAATGTAAATGGGAAAACCTAGTTATCAGGATTTGCTGTTTAATTTATGCAAAACTGGGGCACTGTCATTCTGCAAATCATATGGTACACATTTTAGGAATCCATCATTTACATGAAGATGGGTGTGTCCTGAAAAGTAGTATGTGTATGAAGACACACATCTGAATCTCAGAATTCAGACCCAGATTTCTCTTGCCACCTCATCTCCAGGCTCTATGATATTTGCTTCTCACTTTCAGGTTAGATTGTTGCAGACACAATGAAAAAATGTGCATCTGGGCTAGGTTTCCAAATGCCTTTAATATTTAGTTGCATCTGCGGTTTTCAGTCAGCCATTCTCTATTTAAAAAAAAACCCTTTCTTCAAAATTCTATGAAGACTCTTCTGTCTTTTAAAAGTACATTTTTGCCCAATTAAACCTGTGACTAATCTGGTCCCTTGAAAGTTATATACTTTATTAATTCTTTTTGTAAATTAAAATATGAGTTGGCTATGCTATGGACATGAACTCTTTAATCTGTGTTTCAATTCTAATGATGTGGATTTTTTTATTTTATTTTTAATTTTTTAAGTTTGCCTTATGGGTCTGGCAAGCACCAGCAGTCAAACTCATCATATTGCTTCCATCAATGCACACTCATGCAAACCTATTACTTACATGACACGTACTTTCAGTATGTTTGATTCCAAGTATTTAGAAGTATTGTGAGCCTTTTGTTGATGCCAAGCTGTTGGGGCCATGGCAGTGTGGTCCTGAGAGCACCCAGCACCAAACAGTGTGAGAGCAAACTGAACTTTGACTAAGTTAACCTTGCTCATCCTTGTGTGAGCCGGTCTTTATTAGCTGGGCACCTGGTACTGTCCAGAAAAAGGAGTGGAGGAGGCTGGCTGAAAAGGCAGACTTCTCATTGCATTTGCTACTGATTTGCAAATGTGCTTTTATCAGATTATGTGGTTTTTTTCTGTTTCCCTGACTGAAAGCCAGGTGGATAATTCTCCAAACAGTTGTGGGCTAGGAGTTGGGTGCCTAAATGCTTTGTGGATTTGAACTTCAGTGCCTTCCTCCTGGCACCATGAGGGCTTTGCCTCTGCCAGAAGCCACTGTACCACTGAGGCAAACCATTGAAAAACCGCTGGTGGCACCAGAGGGCTTGTTTATTTCTGTTGCTGTGAAGAGCTTTATTTGGGCAGGTTGCTTTTCATGTCCCATTTGTGGGTGTCTCTCATAACTCTCACTGCTGAAGATCCCCTTCAGTAAAAGGAGGTTCAGCAGTCTTCAAAAGGTATTAAAAAAAGGAGTCAAGAGTGGCTGCTTTCCTTACGCCTGCCCAGTTCACCTTTACTTTTTGGAACACAACCATGCAATATAGAGAGCAGGGGAACATAACTACCCGCTTGAACTTAGTCTTTGAGTAAGCTAGCAGTGCTTCATATCTCATTAAGTTATGTCAAGCATTCATTACAAAGCTATAGGAATTTGAGCATCTTGCTCTCTCATGGCAGTGCAGAATTAGTATGTTGGCGCACAATTGGTACTTGCCGAGTCCTGGGAAGACAAAGCCAGGATGAAGGAGGGTTTAGCCAAGTTGCATATGTTGTTAAGTGACGCCACCATCTGGTGAGCTACCATTTTTCACGGCAGATTGTCATGAGACCCTCCACCAGCTGAGCAGTCATTCCAAAGGTTATGGTGTGAGCACAGCTCACCTGCGTTTGGACAGATGCCCCTCTAGGGACCAGGGTGAGGACAGTTTTTCAGGGTCAGTCAAGGTTGTGAAGGAAAGCAGGCACTTCAGCAATGAGCAGAGATGTGTGACAGTGAGATCCTAGCTGGGTATGCACTTTGTGATTTCCCTACTGGGGTGAATTTTGTGACCTACTGGTGAGGCCAAGACACCTAAGGGTTATTAAAGCACCGAAAGCTCTTGCAGATGCAGTAAGCATGAAGATCTTATATGGTGAAGGCATGACAAAGTGAACACTCAGGCAGGAAATATTGGCAAAGTCTGAATGATTATGCAGCTTGGCAATTCAAGACAGGCACTCTCCTATCACTTTTTTAAATTATTTTTAAGTTTAAGTAAAATATAATAGCACTTCATTAAATACAACCGTCTCTCTCAGAAAGTCTGTACTTGCTATGTTTTATTATATAAAATTTATTTTCTGTCTGATGGTTACAAACCTTCATCTCTCTTTTCAACTTTTTTTACTGAGGGGACCAAGTATCCCTTGCATTTTGTCAAAGTATCAATGACTAATTTTAGATGTTTAGCTCTTCAGAGAGAAATATGTGTAAAGTTTTTCTCTCTGTCATAGTGACGAGCACTCCTCATGTAGTACCTATTGCTGTGTGACAGAGAGAAGTACTGGAGAAACAGGCGACAGGCTTTGCAGTGTTAAATATTACTTTCCATTTGCCTACAGGGGTCTGTTGATTTTAAAAGGCTAGTCCATCCCTTAATAAAGAATATCTATTCTTCTCCATCTTTGATCCTAACCACATTTCCCAGGCTGTATATTAACTACAGTCTCCTGAGTGCCTGATTTGATGTATCTGGTCAGAGAATTTAGTATCGCTGAAACATGTTCATCCCAAGCTCTGTAACCACCTTCCTGTACTGGATATTATGTACTTCATACATCTTAATGCCAGCTGTCTGGTAATAATCAGTAATCTGGGACTGATTATTGACTTTCAGGAGAACTGTGGAGATTGTAAATAATACAGTCTGTTAAGTTTGACAAAGAGATGTTAAACTTTCTACGATTCATGAAGCTAAGAAGGATTTTAGTCAAGAACAGACCTGTTCCTTATTACCTTGGCATCTTTAGAGAACAGCCTGCATACAAATGACAAATTATTAATGAAAGATTCCACCTCATTGTAGAAAACCCATATTTGTGCACAGCCAAGACTCAGATAACAGGAGTCAGAGGGAGGAGACAGGAGCCTGTGTCTTGGTGAAATTCCTCCATTTCAATGCACTCTGATCTGCATTCCACCTTGAGGGTTCTTATATGAGTTTCTAAAATCCTAAAGAAGTAGAGCCATTTGTGCATAATGACTTTGTTGTAACTTGATAGTAGTATGTCCAAGTTTCTTTAAAATGTGTCATTTAATAGTCATTTTTTTCTTCTCTCTGCTTCTCCTTCTTAGTTTTCAGGTAAACACCTCAACCGATTTCATTCTGCATGATGGCCATGGACTTTGGGTTTTGGAGTGAGTTTTCTGTTCCTCTGTCAATAGTTAATGACATTGCTAACACATCAATCATCATGAAGAATCTAATTTTGTGTTCTGCTTTAGGTGTAAGAAGTATCATCACTATTGCAGGCTAAAATAAATAATCACAGCTTTGGCATATGAAAACTTAAAATAAGAAAGAACACCATCATCAGCTATTTTACTTTTTAATGTGATTAGAAATCTACCAATTCAACTTATTTGGTTCCACCAACTTAACCACCTACATAAGACACCATACACAAGCATATTTGTGGAACAAAAGATAGGTGTGTATAGGAGTATAACAGGAATGTGAAATATGTATGTGGGGTTCAAACTAAGGAAAATTCTTTCTGCTTAGCTTGGATCTCATCATTTGCGTGAATAAAATTTCTTTGAAAATTCCTCCCTGAGACAAAACAGGACTTAATCAAGCCTCTTGTAGCATTTGTCGTTTTAACCTCCAGTTTGTAAACATTTTGCTATCTTCACATGTCAAAGTTGCAGGAGAGCAGATAGCTGTCAGAGCGGTTCAAATCCAGAGACAGAAGCCAGGCCTTTGTATTTCCAGTCTTGTGTCCTGTGGATCAATTTGTCATCTATGCAAGGACAGCTGAAGAATCGAGAAAAGCATATCCACTGTACATGGAGGAGCAGAGTGAGAAGCCTGTCACAGCCACACTTTAAGTGCAAGTGCTCTTCTCAACAGTCATCCCAAGGTGCCTCAAAACAAACATGAAAATGATACAGAAGTCCCACAGCAGGACAGTTAAAAACATATACATTAAAAATAGCCAAACTGACACAAGAATGAGAAGTACATTACAACACTGCTCAATTAATATTCCTCAGTAGGGATGAAGGCTAGCACCAGCATGGAAATGAGATGCTGCACTACCCCTTTGGCTTTCTTGTCTTAGGGTCAGTCTACATGGGGGTTCACATCCTGACTCTGCCCCAGAGTGCTCTACCAGGGAGACCCAGGCACCCACCATGCTCCCCCCACCTCCCCACATCTCCTCTCCCTTATATCCAGGGCAAGGAAATGTCAGCATGCTCACAGGAACGTAACGAAGCAAGCAACATCCAGGTGCCTGGAAGTCTGCTTAGCTGTGACTCTCATTTCCTTGGGCTTATTTCAGAATCTCTGTGGAGGATGGTGAGGATAAGCATCTTGAATGTAATAGGAAAATGTCAGAGACATAAAAGTAAGCTGGAATTTGACATAGTGTGAGTTAGTATCTACTGTTTCTTATCAGTGACCAGTTTGCCTAGGTGGCATTTGAAGGCCTTGGAAAAGGATCATCTGTTTGTGGCAGCCAAAGCAGCTGACTGAGAAGGTACATCTCATTTTTGATTCTTTATTTTGATGGATGCTACTGATCTGTTTTGGCCTGAGGTAAGCAAAACAAAGGTGTGTTAAGGATTCAGTGTTCAGAGTATTGACACTTAATAATGTTTGCATCCAGGATCCAGGCTTTTTTAAACAGCACAGTCATGTATCATAAAATGTGTGTGCATCGTTTACCGAGGAAAAGACACTTGTGCTGTGTGGTATGTTGTTGTAGCTATTAGACTATCAGAACTGGTGGGGTGAGTATAATACATTGCCCCAAATACAGATTTGTAGTTATATTGGTGCTACTCATGGCGCTAGTTTTGCAGCTCTTTGGGATTCCTTCAGGATAGGGGTTAATCAGGATTTCAACCCAAGGAGCAAGATATTAGAAAGAGAATAAAAGGAGGTGAAACAGTATGACAGTACCGTAGGAAAATAAACCTTCCAGACCAGAGCTGATAAATGTGAGTTTGCTATGCCCCTGTGCAGAGGTATGAGGTAGCAATAGCTCTGCACTTGTTAAGGCTATTGTCATGCTATTCCTACCTCCTCTTTACTTTGAGGGTTAACCAATTCCAAGGTCTCTGCCTATTGACTACCTCAAGCTTTATTCAAACTTCATGTCCTTGAAATTCAAGAGAAACATTTTGTGATATAGACTTAATGGAACATCAGTTGCAGTCCTCTCAGCTCTGGACTTGTCCTGGAAAGGTCAGAGAAAACTACAGTTATCTTTCGTAAATTGTAGTTGTCCCTTTCGATGGATTCATAATCCCAGGTTCTGGTTGGAAGAAGCCAAATCCCAATACCTACTTCTGCAAGTGCTACGAATTCTTTAATGTATGAACAAGTGGTTTTGGAAAGAAAATGGAATATTAGAGCTCCTGTTCAGCAAGTAAAGAAGATGCCTAGAAAATACTTTTGACATTTTTAGCACTGAAAATCTCTTCAAGCTCTTGACACTATAAATGAATCCATCTAAAAAGTACAGACTCAAACATTTCAAAAACTGTCAGACTGTTTAACGATATATTAACTTTCATCACTATACTTTCATTTGTCTGCACCAGTCAATATGAAGAATATACTCCGCTGTAATGTAGTTTAGTTCCATGATTGTACTGACATCTACTGGCATAGTAATACTTTTAACTATTAGGTGTGATATATGAGGTAAAAAAATAACAAGCTTGTTAGTTGTGGTATAAGAAAACATCGCTCCCTGCAAGTACTTATTTTACTTTTCTTTTTGCATTAAAACAACCAACTATACTATTGTGCTCACATTTTGCTAATAATGGAATACATCTTCAGGAGTGGCATTTTCATCATAATGAAAAATACGATCACCAGGGTTGCAATTTGAGTATTTTGGCTGGTGTTTTTGTTGGTTGGTGTATCAACAAATTTTAGTTGGTTTTTTAGCACTCAATAGTCATGCTTTGAAAGGGACTGGGGATGCTACAGGCTAAAGTGGTCCTAAAGAAAAGTCATTGCAATGACATACAAGAGATAGAAAAATTTAATGGTAGGCACAAGTTTTCCGAGTCAGAGTTTAAATACTATGTCAGAGCTGCTGTGTTATCACTCTGACAGCACAGACGCCCTGCAACACAGTCTTTGCATGAGAATAGAAAAGCACCCAACTCTCCTGCAATCGCCTCTGACTGAAGTTATTTTGACACTTCTTGGAGGAGTTTTTAATTTATAGCTGGCCAAGCATGTCATGAAATGGAATGCAATCCCATTAGAAATGAACAAGCTAAAAGGCTGATGGCCGGGAAACAGTACACGGGAATTATTGCTCATCATAAATCATGAGTTTAAAACACAAGAAGACACACAAACCATAACTTTTAAATGTAATAAAACTTCCAACAGAATGTGCCCTCAGCCATTTAACACAAGCAGGAGGTTATGTGAGCCTTTTTTCAAACATCAGTCTGTAACATTCTAATAGATAACTTTTAGATGTTTTTCCTCAAAACCTGAGGAAGAAAAAGTATGCTAAATACCACCTTTTAAATAATGTTTCATTGCTACATTTCAAGCCACATTTCATGGGAAGTCCAACATTGGGAACATTATCTTGGTTGAGTTCCCTGATTGCCGAGCAAGATTTTTATTGTGACTAGAGGAGGGGGACACAACGGGTACTACGCCAGTTCAGAAATGGAAAAAGACTAAGAAATGAGATCCCCTGAAATGTAATAAGGCATTTTTATGCCTTGTCATTCAAAGGATCTTTGAAATGGTTTGTGGAATAGCCCATTTAATTACAAAAGTTGCAGTGTATGTATAGCAGCTGTTGTTTGATTTCTGTCTATGCTCATCATTAAATCTATTAACAATATGAGCAAAACACCAACATAACACATTATAGGACTGTGCTACGTTGAGTGGAGCAACCCTTGAAATGGTTGATTTATGTTTTACCTGTAGTCTGACAGCAACTACAGTTTTACACACTTCTTAGTGCTTAAACCACGCATCATGGTCTAACTTCAGGCGGCAACAAAGTACCACACAACTGCTCACTCCCTCCTCCCCGCACACCCCCTCTCCACCACCGGTGGGATGAGGAGGAGAATTGGAAAAAAAATTGTCGGTTCAGATAAGAACAAATTAATAACTGAAATAAAATACAATAACAACAATTGTAAAGTAAAGGAGAAAGAGAGTGGAATAAAACACAAGGGGAAAAAACCCCAAAACGGTGGTGCACAACACAATTGCTCACCACCTGTTGACTCATGCCCAGCCAGTCCCCAGGCAGCAATCAGCAGGCCCCAGCCAACATCCCCCCCCCCCCGCCCCAAGTTTATATACTGAACATGACATTCTATAGTACGGAATATCCCTTTGGCTAGTTCAGGTCCGCTGTCCTGGCTCTGCTCCCTCCCAGCTTCTTGTGCACTTGCTCTCTGGCAGACCATGGGAAACTGAAAAGTCCATGACTTAGAGTAAGCACTACTTAGCAAAAACTGTAACATCCATGTGTTATCAACATTATTCTCATACTAAATCATTGTACCGGCTACTAAGAAGAAAATTAACTCTATCCCAGCTGAAACCAGGACACTGCAGTCAGACAGGAACTACATTTTTACACATTTCTTACATGTGATTATATTTTTTATCTCAGGTTTTGGACTTCATCAAAACGGTAAGATATTTCAAAGTTTTAGATGGAGGAGCAGTAGGCCTGACAAGTGATTAAACACTTAATTTGGGAAGGTGAAAATACTGACAGATGTCTTGATTACCTGTAACTTTGGATGATGAGGATATCTTATACATGTGAACATATATTCTTTGTAAATTAAACATCACAATTACATTAGATAAATTCTTTTATGCTTCAGTCATTATGAGGATACATGACCCACTACAGTTTGCTCAAACTGCTGATAATAAACCTCTTAAATGCTTTCCCTTTACTTACTGACATGTGGTTTTCTAGAACTACAACAAATCACGAGTAATCTGGCCCAATCTAACTATTTTGTCATGACATGATCTCAGTGTGGCATTAAAGCAAGACTTTAGGAATATTAACTAATTTATAATAAATGGTTATTACTTTTAAAATATTTAAGACTATTGAAAAGATATTTAAAAGACTAATTTATTGTTACTATAGATAGTAATAATATGACAAGCAGCTTTTAGTTGGAGCCCTATAACTAAGTATTGCACAAATATTAATTAAAAACCATAGTTCTTTGGCAGTGTTAATTTATGAGAATTACATTATTTTTATATTTTTCAATACAAAATAGTACTTGAATATCATTTAAGAATTCCTAAGGCTGTGGTAATGGAAAATCTAAACTGACATGCAGGGCTGCAAATAATGGATTTATTTAAGATACTACAGAAGTGCTGCTGTAACTTAAAAACCTGAATATTTGACAATGATAATTTAGCACTCCTGAACAAGCTTAGAGCTTACCTTTTATCTTCCAGCTGTGAGAATAATGTGATAGAACTTGCTCTTTTAAAAAGAAGACAAAGGTGGGGATACTAGTAAGTTGTTACAGATGGTTTTAGAAAATATTTGTATGATTAGATATCATACTTAAATGCCTATATGACTAAATTTTCCATCATTTGCCGTACATATGGTAAAATTTTGCCACCAATGGTCAAATCTACAACTTTATGCCATTAGGCTAGACACCTACCTTTGAAGGACTGTTGCTAAACCCAACAAGGGTTCCAGCATAAACTTGTCAATTCACCGAAGCTGTAACCATGAAAGTGACTTCAGGCAAGCCAGCCTGACTTCCTCTGTAGTCAGGGGCACCACAGTTTAGATCTGTCAGAGCAGGTTCAGAGGGGGGCCACAAAATTGATCAGAGGGCTGGAACCTCTCCTGTGAAGACAGGCTGAGAGATTTGCAGTTTTTGAGCCTGGAGAATTCTCTTATTGCAGCCTTCTACTACTTAAAGTTGGGTTTATAAGAAAGATGTAGAGAGTCTTTTTACTGGGGCCTGTAGACAGGACAAGGGACAACTGTTCAAACTGAAAGAGGTTCAGTTTAGATTGGACGTAAGGAAGAAATTATTTATGATGAGGATGGTAAGACACTGGAACAAGTTGCCCAGGGAATTCGTGAATGCTCGCATCATTGGAAATATTCAAGGCCAGGTTGGATGGGGCTTTGAGCAACCTGGTCTAATGAAAGGTGTCCCTACCCATGGTAGGTGATATGGACTAGATGACCTTCAAAGTTCTCTTCCAAACAAAACCATTCCACAATTCTATGACTTTACCTAGTATACCTATTTTAATAGAATATACTTCCAGTTAGCTACTGCACTTCTTCCAGTAAGGCATCCAGGCACCCAGTAAGGCATTCAGGGACCCTCTTGACTGTTTCTAGAAAAGAGTATGAGAAAATTATGATCATATTTTTCTCTGTCTCGTTGTTTTTAATGTCTTCATATTTAAGTCTCTAATAGGTTTTCTTCCATATTTTTTTCTTAAATTTTTATTGATCACATGTAAACTTCTGTCCTGTGGCAAGAAGCTCCACATGTTGCACAAAGAATCATTCCCTTCTGCTTTAATAAGTAACTTATAATTTAATTTGAGTTCTCTTAATACTTGCAGTGGAAAAGACAATGAACTTTTTTTTTGCATTTTCCCTTTTTCTCCCATTTTCTGCTCTACAGCGTCCCTCAATCAATGTTAGCTTTCTGTACCCAAGGACTGTAGCAGCTATTATGGTATCTGTTGGGCAAAAATGTTTGATGTTGCATCAGTCAACTAATATGTACATCTTCAATTTAAATCATTTTCACTATAAACATTTTTTTTATTTTTGTAAAACAGTGATAGTATGTTAATTGTCTGCATGCACTGTGGATTGTTCATTACCTGTAGTGTATATTTGATAATCATGTGTGTCTACATGATGCAACCACAATGGTACCAGGAGCAGAATGGTTACATTAGCTCAGTGTCCACCTAGCTAAAACACCCTGTTGCCCAGAACTAATTAGCTGAGTCAAGGTCCTGTACTAATGTGGATCTAGTGTTTCTGGTACCTAAGCCATCTCTGAACAACTGAAACTGGGTTGCCTATCTGCACAGCAGTGCATCATGCCACATAGGCATATCTGAAGTGCTAGGTAGCAACAAGAAGCCAGCACTAGTCCCAGCAGCAGCTTGAACCACCCTAGGGACCATTTCTGCAGAGAAATTATGAGGGACCTGATGCCTTTCTTGCTTTATGAGCTTGTAACAGGTTCACCAAGTTGCAGTGACTGATACTCAATTACACTACATGCCTCTCTTCATCTGACACTTGTAAATATAGTCCTTAAATTTCTCTTAGTTTCTCTTGTGTGTTCAACTGATTTATTTACAATTTTGAAAAGAAATTAAGAAACCCTCTTTTGAGCCATCTGCCAAATTAATTTGAAGTATAAATCTCTTTTGTTGATTCTCTCCAAGCTTCTATGCTGAAAGTCTATCAGGTTTATGATTTCACTCATTGGAGAAATGCTTATTGAGTTTTAACAGATGTTCAAATTACTTAATTTCCCGGGTTTGCAATTCCCCCTGGTCTTAATGGCTGTCTTCAGTACCTCTAGGTTACAAGGCATTTATGTTCCCACAGAACATTTGATTTCTCAAATCTCCCATCAAGGTTGAAAAATCACTTATCCCCTGCCATGCTTGTAAGGAAAATACCCTTGTGAGCAATGCATGACTGTCACCGCTGTACTTGGTACACACTCCCCTCTCAGACTGCTGATGCTTATGGCTTAATGAAAGCTTGAAGCAGCTGAAAGTCGGAAGGCGAAACTGGTATATATTTTTTTTTTCTCAAAACTGTTTATAACTGGGTGTAAACATACTGTTCCTGAATGAAGTTACAAAGGCAATTTAAGTCTTAGCACACTATTCAAAAGATAAATTTGCCTGGTTAAAGTATTTCAAACATTTCCTTTAAAATTCATATAAAAGGATTCAAATAAAGTTACTCCAAAGTTGAGAGCATTATACAGAGTAAAAGACCTGTTTGGATGCTTTCCTGAGACAAAAAGTAGAAGGTAATGAATCTGGAGCTGGATCTGAAGGAAACGTGCTTAGTCCAACTTGGTATACGCTTTTAAATACATTAGATGCTACTCCTTGCTATTCCTTTCAGGGCCTTGGTTGAAGTACTGAAATATGGGCAGAAAGCATTTGTTGTCTTAATAAAATGATGCTGGGCCAAAAGCTGCCTTAACAAAGAAGAACATAGACAAATCTCTCCCCCTCCTTAGACTGAGGCATCTCCTATCATGTGAAGTTTATGAATCATGAAGTTCTTGGGCCAGTTGATACCTGAAACAAAAGCCTGCTCCTTTTCATGCAGAATACAGATGTCCACATGTACACAGAGTAGTTTGGTGGGCAGATTCCCCACCTGGAGTGTAGCAGACACTGATTCAGTTTTCATTCCTCCCTTTGTTTGGACTGAGGGGTCTCTTGATCTACCATCACATTCCTGGATTGAGCTAAGTTAAAGACTTGTTTTTAAATGCCAATAATGCCATGTTTTAATTTATGAGGACTGTGAGATAGAACACTGTCTGTGTCAAATGCAGGGACTGTGCCCAGCTCAGCATACCATTCGCTAGAATAGTCTAGGTTATTTTTGCAAGAAATGTGAGTTTAAAACCCTTCCAACAGGGTTTTCAATTAATTTGTCTGAGTGTCAAATTATTCTTTAAAAATGGTGAAGAAGTAGGATGCCCTTTGGTCATTGTGGTACCGGTGCAGGAAAGTTTCTAACCGAGAAGTCTGGGTACAGACCTCAAAATCAGGTAGAAAAATGTCTGGTTTATGAATTCCAGCAGGGCTTACCTGAGAGTAGACCAAAAGCATATCAGGAAACAAAGATGGAGTCATCTGGGTAAATTCAATGTCACAAACATAATGCTGACAGATCTCAAGTTGTGTAGACCCAGACAGCAGACTTGGATGGGGCTGTGTTGCGTGTAATGACACTGGTAGCTTATACATATCTGGAAAAAGGCTCTTTGATCTCTTCAGCTTGAGTAAATTCTCTAAGAACTATTTCTCTGTTTCTGAGGATAGTTTCAATATCCAGGTCCAACATTTATTTTGCTAAAAAGGAATGGGCAGTGGCAGTATTAGGAAAAGCATCTGAAGAAGACATCTGCAGTGCAGATGACCTTGCAAGCATAGATTTCTGAAGGCACCAGCAACGTTCCTGCAACGCAGTCCACATGAGTTGTCATTCATTAGGTTCCAGAAAAGGAGAACACACAGAGTAACCTGGGAGAGGGAAGGAGAAACACTGCTTGTAGCCCTATGAGTAGGATGATGGTTTCTGCGCTGTGGGGCAGGGGGCTGTATGCAAACTAGTGGTCTAAGTTTGGATACAGGTACTTCCAGCTAGTTTAGGCAAAGAGCAGTCCTAAAAACTACACAGATTTTCCTCCTGCCACCAGCTTCCCTCCTGTCTCTCTTGTCAAGTCTTCCCTATTGAAAAGCACTCAAGGAGGTGTAGAACCATGTCTCTTGCTGTCTGCAGCAGCTCCTTTTGGCTGTTAAAAGCAGCATTTTACAAACCAGATGTGCATTTTGGATCTTCTTAATGTTCAAGAATGTCTGTGTATGTTAAGGCAATACAAGGTTATAAGATATAATAAGCTTAATAATTTTATGTCGTTTACCTTTCATGTTTCAGAAGCTGCCTGGGCATTTAGAGTTCTGTTATTCAAAGCTCAAGTTCTCATTGATACAGACATGAGACAGAAAGCATAGGAGGGAAAGGGTGATTTTTCTTTAGTTGGGTTTAGTTTATTTTCTGAAATGATATTAGTATTCTTCATTTGTCCTGCATACAAATTAGATTCAGAGTTCAAATATTATTAACAGCAGCTTTAAAATTCATCACTTTGCAGTTGTTAAATCCATTTCCTCTTGGTTTGTCCCCTTGGCAACAAAAATTAAAAGGCAATCGTGTGATGAAAAAAATAACGCAGCTCATCTGAGCCTGTCTTTGCATAACACATTTTGAGATTCTGACTGGTTGTAGACTTGATGTTTGCTCAATCCAAAAAACTGGAGGAAGTTTATGAGTGCCTTGAGGTCCTGTCCTGTGCTCTGCACACTGCATGAAACCTTAAAAGGCTGGGGAAAAAATGGCGACTTTGTGAATGACAGTGGCGACACCAGCTAGCTAGAAACTAAACTGTTTTCTGCAAAGTTCTAAGTACAGATGGGCAACCATTTTACTCCTGAAAGTGAGGAGTTCGTCTTACTACAGTTGCGTGGCTTTATATGGAATATCTGTTCCTATTCTTACAATGGAAGATTCTGGCACTTACTGAATAGCTAAGGGCATATTTCCACATTTAATATCAAGGTGTTTAAGAGCTTCTCATGGAAATATCACTGTGAGAAGGAACCCTTATCTAAAAGTGCACTGTAATAGAAAGAAAGGATTTACTGAATTAGCTTCCAGCTTTACCACAGCTTTTTTAAAGTTGGTGAGAGTGCAGTTGAACTAAATTTATAATCACTTCATTTGCTAAAGATGTTTTTGCTTAGTACTAAATTCCTATGAATGAAATTCCTAAGAATGAAGTAAAATGGACCTTTCAGTTATCATATACTTGCAGAACTGGGCTTATTCCAGAAACACCAACCTTTTAAGTATTTTAGTCAGTTCAAACCTTTTTCCTCATGGTGGTTTTCAGTTTTTCTTAGTACTTTCTTGGTGGTGTGTAGGAACAGTGAAGTCCTTTGCAGTGGCTGAGCACGTACAGTGGAAGGCAAGTCCATCAGCAATCAAAGCACATTGTAAAGATTTTTACATCAGTGAACCTGCCTGAGACCTTAAAAACTTGTCCAGTTACAGACATGCTCATTCAGAGCTGGGCCAACAGTCTGTAGCACAAAGCACCAGAAGCTTCCTCCTTTCATCCCATTCACTGAATAGGAGGTATTCTCAATATGGGAAATGGTCCCCCTACTCGTCCTGTTTTTACAGGTGCTGATCTTGCTAGACAAATAGCATTGGTATAGGATAACAGGGATAATGGCTAATAAAGATTTTTTCCTGGGTAGCCTCTTCAAGAGGTCAGAGCTATTCCTTCAGATATGTCACCTGCCATCCACAAATGACTGGGTGGATGCGAATGAGCAATATGTAGTTTTCAAGTTCCTAGGCAGAGGGACATGTACTTGGCATGTTTGGAATTTAGACTCAAAATCTCCATACTGACACCAACACCAACACTGTGTTGGTAATACCTAGTCTGTAATAATCAGATATTCAAATCAGCTATGTATTAATGGTATTAATTGCAGTTGATAATACCAGTAATATGCACAGCCTTAGTCCTAAACCAAAGCACAGCTACAACATAAGTAAGGTGCAAGAGGACACATGTACATTTGGGCCTCTTTTCTACACTTAAAATTGAGAGAGATCACACAGAGCCATGTGGAAACAGCCCTTTTGGAAGAGCATCTGTGGAAGGTCATAAAGGATGGCTGTTTGCAAGACCTCTGTCCACACAATGACTTGGCAAAGCGATCTGTAACTATTCATTGCCCTTTCAAACACACTACAGCTCTGAAGCTGGTCCTTGTCTGGGACTGGGAGATAGCATTTTGATGGTCCAATAGGTAGGGAACTGTTTATCCGAAATGGGTAATATCATGACTGTTTTGGGGAACAAAAGGCTGCAAATGCAGAGCTGTATTTCCCCAAAGTTTTTAACTCTGAAACACACCGAAACCAGAAGCACCCCTCCAGTTTCACAGTTTGGATCAGAAGGAAAGAATTGAAGAATGATGTGTATTCTTAAATCTGCATCATACACTGTATAGGGCAGGATCTCAGACACACTGAGTAGCTAAACAGTGTATACAGAGGAAAATACGAGCTATTTGGACAGTGATAAACTGCAGAGCCATATGACAAGTTGATCTAGCAGTATGTCTGCTCTGCTTTACTTCAGTTTCACCAACTCATCTTCAAGAGGATTTGTTCTGAAACTAAATCAACCTGCCAGAGAAATATTTCCCTTCCCTCCTATAAATATGGCTCCCTCCCATATAATGTACTGCAGTTTACCTGGCTTTAAAACTGGTTAATTACATGGCATTTGTTCAGATAAATTTATATCTCTGTTCTGATATTCTAACACTTAGGGAAGAGGTGATACCATTTTCAATACGTAATGTTAACATGATCAGCTGCATACAAACTCCTGACCTCGTCAGGTCAGTTCCTCCCATTCTGATTTTTTTAAAACTCAAGGAAATCTCATGGAGGACCTAACAATTTTTCTAACACAAAATCTATTAATGAGATATTGTCTCGCCTTTTCAACACTGGAACAACTGTTGCATTGACAAGTACGCCAG